>NC_086171.1:58346680-58424180 GCF_023053635.1 Elgaria multicarinata webbii
TGCTCTAAATTAAATTCCAGGGACACAATCCAGTTCAGGATTAACATGCATGTAAATTACATTGCCCCAAAGTGATACATTTCAATCACATTTTGACACCCTTCCTCCCCTAATTTGGATAAGTACCATAGTGGACATAGTGCATACCATATGGATCCCCTATCACATGCAAGAGGCCCAATCCAGATCAGGTTCCATGCACTTCCTTTAGAATAAAAAAGGACAGTGTGATGTATAGTTTGTCCCCAAGTACCCTGCATGGCGTAAGATCATATTCACTATGCCGTCAGAATATTTTCCAGTGTCCACGGGTTCCACGACAGACAAGTTAATGTCCCTCAAGTCAATAAGATGATCATCATCCAAGGATAGCAGTGCATGAAAGCCACCAGTTAAATAAGCAGAACCTTGCCTAGGTGTTGGCATGGGATCAGTATAATCAGATGAACCATTTTATAAGTATTTGACTTACTGATCCCATATTTATTTATGAGCCATTTTAAGCACGTAAGAACCTCATTAAACTTTCTAAAATAGAATGGTGGAGAACTGGTGTATTTTTTTTAAAAAAAAATCACACTTGGTAGGCAATAAAATGCTTGCAGTAACACTTTACAATACGTAGAGATTAATGAATGCTAAATTGCAATAGAATTCATATAGAACCCCATATTACATGCACATTAATACCAACTGAGTTCATGGTGGAAAATGTTTTTACAGGAAATTCCACATAAATTGGGGAGGAATTAGGAACTGCCACAGTGATTATGTCCTATATAAAAATTGTTGCCACTCTTTCTGTCTTTAGATAGATGGATAATGAGTCTGCTGGATCTGTTAGTTATATTGCCTACTAGTACTAGCATATGTTATTACTGTTATATCTCAAGCCACAAGCATTCAGAATTTGAAACACAAATAGGAAGCTGATTAAATACAGTTCCTATTCAGACAGCATGCTAAACCATGATGGTTAAGTGTTTTGAGCTAAACATTATGGCTTAGTGTGTCATGTGAACCATTCCTAACCTTGGTGGCTACATAACCATAGTTTAAAAACACTCAGTACCACTTGCTGCAAAAAGTTTAGGGGCCTAACCATGGCTTAGAGTGTTGTCTGAACAGACCCAAGCTGACTCCAGTTTGTGGCCTATAGGTTGACCATATGGAAAGGAGGACAGGGCTCCTGCAACTTTAACTGTTATGATGAAAAGGGAATTTCACCAGGTGCTGCACACAAACAAATGACACCTGCTGAAATTCCCTTCTCTATACAACTGTTAAAGATACAGGAGCCCTGTCACCCTAATTTCAAGCCCCCAAGGGTGAGATTTGGAGTAGGGAAAGGATAAGTACGGAAAGGGTCAAATGACCCTTAGCGCCAGCTACTCCTCAGCTGTCTGCCCGCCTGCTTTCCAAGCGATTTGGCCCCCAGATCATAGACCTATCTGTGCATATGTTGTGTAAATGATTGTTCACAGGAATTGCTTTCATGTGTATGCACTCTTGGGACTCATTTTAGACGCATCCTAGGGATATAAAACATTATATTGAACTTGCTCTCAGAAATATATACTGTGTGAACCATTTCTACAACCTTTACAGGTTTATAGTTGCCCTGACCTTAGAATCAGCCTTAAACACATTATCCTTTTGAAGCGCAATCTTCACAAGGCCTATGCCTAAATTTGTGTATAAGCATAACTGTCCACTAGAATGCATAGAAACGCTTCTTCCTTTTTTGCAATGGGTCTTTAAAAAAAAACCAAACCCCTTCATTACTGATAACAAAAGACAGTAAAAATATTATATAGTTAAAATGGTCAAATAATCGGATTAACATAGATTTGGACTACATCTCCCTTGGCCTAGCTGATGTGATGGGAGTTGTATTCCAACATATCTGGAGGGATCCAGGCTGGAGAAGGCTGGAAGAACAGTATAAGAATTGGAGGCAATATAAAATACGAACTAGAAATGGTGCAATGAAGCCTGTGACATTCTATGCAACTGGAACCAAGGGGAGCCAATGTGAATATTCAAGTGCATAATCCATTGTTTTCAATGAAAGAAGGGCAGAGTTATTGCCGCATGGTAAAAATGCTACATTTTGATGGATGGTTTTGAAAACATCTCCCATAATGAGGCAAAGTATTTTTTCAGATATAAATGTATGTGGTATCCAGTATTAACGTCATACCTGAGGATTAAAAGAAATCTAGAAAACCACAAAGCAAGAGGGGAAGAAAATGAGGGCTATCATTTTAAACACACACACACACACACTTTTCCCCCTGTCTGTTCTTGTGATCCAGACTGACAGCCCTTTTAATATGAAATAAATCAGCCAGGATAAGGAATGTCTGTGAGAACATACAGATTGAGTGTTGATTGACACAGCCTCTCTGAAACCCGCTCTGTTTGCATTCGGTTTATAGCAGCTAACTTGAAAGGATGTCAGGCGCTTTGAAATGTTTCAAGTGTTTTGAACCTAGTGAACAATCATCAAATGTGCTTATTGGTTCTCGGACCGGAGCGACAGCGCTGCAGCGTTGATGCCAAGACAATGCTGAATAAGAAAGGGCAGGAGAAGCGGAGCGACGCTTGCCTGGTGCGTCCGGGGTTTTCGGTTTTGTTTTTTTAAATCAGGTGCCACACAATGGTGAGAATCCTGGACTGTTGTCAAGAAGTGTATCTGTTAGCACATTTCTCAGAAGTGGAAATGCCTTTGCATTGGAAGCCTCATGCCACCTTGGGCTGATAGCAGCAGCTCAGCCACCTCTGTTTGTTTCATAGTCCCTTAAACGGGTATTTGCAAAATCACTTTGCTGATCGTGGGACCTGACAGTTTTATTTATTTTTTAAGGGATGTGTCCAGCTCACACCATGACTTGCCATCCTCATAGATTCGCTCTAGCACTTTGGTAGCTCTGATAGCACATCTGATAGCGCAGCAAAGTGTCTCCCTGTGCTTCATGAACTGTCCTAAGTCTGCTGTTATCTTACAAGCCAAACACTGGCGCATGTCATGGCCCAGTCAAGAGAAAAAGATGAAAAGTGTGTCAAACAGCATTTCCAAACCTGTGTTGTAAAAAGCATTGTCATCAGGATGCTGAGCAGCTCGTGAGACCATAGGGATAAAAACCTACAATACATTTAAATAAATAAGTAAATTCACAAACCTATACAAATGAAATAACAGTCATTAAGACCCATCTGCTTAACCTTAATTGCAGTGTGAACTAGGCACCCTGCTGCCCCCATATGTTTTGGATTACAGTTCCCACCATCCCTGACTGTTGGCCATGCTGGCTGGGGATACTGGAAATTGTTGTCCAAAACATCTGATGTTGCCTACCCCAATAAGAATTGCAGGAGCAGTCCAATGGAAAAAAGATGATAAGAAGAGCCCAGACCAAAATCTATCTACTAAAGCATTCTGTTCATACAGTGACTAACTAGCTGTCTCTGGGAAACCCACAGTAGGACATGAGTGTAATAACACCCTCCTGCCCACATCCCCCAGCAACTAGTGAACATAGGCATACTGCCTCTGATACTGGAGGTATGGTGTAACCATCAGGTCTAGTAGCCATGGAGAGTCTTTGAATTTTTCCTTTTAAAGCCAACCAAATTGGTGGCCATCACAACATCTTGTGGTAGAAAATTCCATAGTGTGACTACGTGCTGTGTAAAGAAGTCCTTCCTTTTATCTGTCCTGAATTTCCCACCAATCAGCTTCATGGGATGACCCTGGATTCTAGTATTATGCAAGAGGGAGAAAAATGTCTCCCTATCAACCCATTCGCACCATGCACAATTTTGTAGTCCTCTATCATGTCTCCCCTTACTCACTTTTTTCTAAGCTAAATAAAGTAAATCTGGATCCAACCCATGGTGCCTTCATAATTTGTTTCTCATGCTGCTGTGTGTATACGTGTGTGTGTGTGTGTGTGTGTGTGTGTGTGTGTAAAAAACCTAATATACTATATAAATACAATAAAATAAAATACAGCCAAATTGTGTTTTTTAAATAAAAAAAAGGAGTAAAAGTATTTCACTTGCAACTTTGCTGTTGCCAAGAGCCTCCTTCTGTTTGGCAATAGCCATTAGGCTTCAACAGCTTTGATAAGAGAAAAGAGATTGCACCAAGTCCCCACCCACACCCACACCCAAAATAGCCACGATTTTCTCCACAAAGGGGCAAGAAACTGTGTTGGAGTTGCCTTCCTTTGCCAAGCACATGAGACATACAGAAACTGGCTGCCAAGGGCTAGAAGGCAGCATTAGGGTCCCAAGCGCTGTTCTCCAAAAGTCATTGGATTTTAAAGGCAGCGCCCTGGAGTGCCGAGCCACTGTGCCGACTTGCATCGAATCTCTCTTAAAGTGGGAAATACGGTGCAGTTGGGGAATGACGGTGATTTAATGTACTCCCAAGTCCTACAGGGCACTTTTCTTAAAGAAACTGCTGTAAATTATTTGTGGCTAATTCCATTCTGGATGGAGGGCATGCTATGTTTCCCCCAGTACAAGAGTCTCGCTTGTATCTAATAATTGTTATATCTTCTCTGAAAATTTACTGCCGATGTCTCAATTTTAACAATTTAAATAACAAGCTTAACCAAGCGGAACTGGGCAAAGGCAGGCAGGCTCCCTTGATGAAAGCAGGACAACTCTTACGTCTGAGCCCATTTATACTTTGACATGAGCAGTGACACACAGAGATGAAATCTGTTTAAAGCGGCTGCTTTCTCAGCACAATGACAGCTTCTGAGTGTAAAGAAAAACTGTTTCACAAGAGGGCATACCTGTTAGCTTTAGTTAGGGAGAATGTATTTGCAGGGTGGGGAAAGGGGGGAGGGAGATGAGAAGCAGCAAAATTACGACAGGCGTGTGTGCGCGTGTGCAGGCATGCAAAAGAGGTGCCTGATGCAGAATCCTGAAGGCCCAGATGAAACATCTTCCCTGGCAAAGAGCCTTGGGGAACTTTTGTGGGCACTGCCAAGCCTAGGAAAATAGGGGGCTGTCTGCATGTGGGGAAAGCCCCATAGTGGCTGTAGATCTGTACCCTGGTCTTAGCTAGATGGTGCAAAAACCCCGGGGCGATCCCAGGATCGTCCCTGTGCATCCACATGAAGCACAGGGGATCCCAGGATCAGGGAGGGATGATCCCTCCCTTGCCCCAGGATCTTGCCCTTGCCTTTGAGCCCAGTTTTTCCGTGGTCTCGGGATGTTCCTGAGACCACAGAACGTGTGGGCAGGCATCGTGGGTTGTCCTGGTTCCATGCGGTTCCTTGCGAGGAGCCAGGACCTGCACACAGGGCACAGAGCTCCTCAGGAGCTCTGCGTCCATCAGGGTGGGGGAGAGGGGAAATTAAGTTAATTTTTTTTAAAAAAACCCTACCTTTCTGCACACAAGCATTCATGCGCTCTTCTTCTTTAAGAATGTTTTTAAATTATTGTGGCCGCGATGTCCTTGCCCTCTGAGGTTGTCACGCACCCCGTGTAAACAGAAGGGGAGATCTCATGATTAAAATAGCGCAAGATCTTCACCCCTTCGTCCCGCTACACCGCTAGGTCTAGCTGAGGCCCCTGTTAGCTAGATGATGCAGGTGCAGATTCGCAGCCGTCATGGGGCTTCCCTGCAATGCTGCGTTTTGAAAAAGTTGGCAACTTACTCTGACTTTTTCAAAGGGAGTGATGTAAATACGGCGTTACTGCCATGTAATGTCACTCCACGGACAATACTGGGCCAACCGGGGGGGGGGGGGGCGAAGCCTGGTGCAAGGCAACCAGCAATTGGTCACCTTCCACCAGGAAGAAGGCAGGGCAGCTTTGAGACCTGGATGACTGCCCAGAAACCCTGCACTCCCCCTCGGTGTTGAGATTACCTGACTCTGCCCTGGGAGAGGGAAAATGTGGAGTTGAGGAGAGGGGCAGCGACAACTGTCAAGATGGCCCCTAGGACTGCTCATGTTCAGGATTTCAGAAGGCAGATTTTTGTTTCATTTGGTAGGCCATAATCATGGGCATCATGGCTGCTGCTCTAGCAGGCTCTAGCGGACACCCAACTCTGCCCCCAACTCTGAACTCACACACATGACATTTGCATGTGCACATACACACTCAAAGGAAATGGTGTCATTTGCAATAATAGTGCACATTACACAACATCATGGAACATCATCATTTCCTGGAATCTGAAGACTCTAAAGCCTCCATGTTAAGTGCATGAAGAGGTTACCTAGAATACAAGGAACCATGGAGCAGCAATGCTGGCCCCACTCCTGTTGCCACACAGCTTCCATGGCCTCACTCTCATGTCCACACATTGAGAATGGACATCTGTACACTGGCCAGATCTAGCCCACGCAAGTCCCCACAAGGCTCTGCCCCTTCTTGCCCCAGTTCCATGCAGGAAACCCCACTCAGCCGTTTAAATACCCAGGAGGTATTTATCACTCATCATAGATAAGAGCTGGGATTTCCCAAGAAAGGCAGCCTTCCTTCAGCACAGGGCAGGGAAATCCCATTCTTATCTGCAATCATTGATGGAAAATAACAGAGATTTAAGGCACAACTCCCTGGGGCAGGCTGGGAGTTGTAGGCCTTTTTTCTGTCTAAACATGCATAGGATTGTGGACCCTGCTGGGTATTTAAACTTTAAATACCTTTACATTTCAGAATTAAGCTGTATTTTGCATCCCTGAAAACTATTGCACTGGGGCGGACTCCTCAGTAAACATTCATGGAGTCGGAGTGCCATAAGGGAAGCCTATGCAGGGGCCAGTGGGACTTAGAGTTCAACAACGTCTGGAGGACCACAAGTTTCCCACCCCTGAAATGGCCCAATCCCTAAAGTGACCCAAATAATGTTTTAGAAACCAAAGGCAGTGGTTTTTATTTTTAATTTTATTTTATTATGAATGATCTAGAATGTCACCCAGTCCATCTAGCAGCAGTATCCAAGAGAAAAATTTGGACATTTGCTTTAATTGTTTTTTGTATACATTAACAATATGTGGAGACAGAAGAAGGGGCTCATACTAAGTAACCCATGGCACAAAGTACTGAGCTGTAAGAATTGCCAGATTTTGGGAGTGAGTTTAGAAGGCTGGTGGCCCCCTGAGAAAGTGGGCCCAGGGCTGCAGACCAGTTAGAAAGGCTTTAATTCAGCCTTGACCATAATGAGGCTTTGCTCATCCTGGAAAAGAGTTCAACGTGTCCAATGAAGGACAATTGTGTAGAAGGGAGAATTTTGGCAGGGTGTAACTTGCACAGATGAGAAAAACTGCACCTCAAGAAAGCTATCAAGACTGATCTCTTCCAGCAGGCCTATCCAGTAGAATTTTAGGATGCTTTTAGGATGCTTTTAGGATGTTTTTAACAGTGTATGCTATGTTTTTAATCAGTATTTTATGTATTTTATGATTGCTGTTGTTCCCTGCCTCGATCCAGTCGGAGAGGCGGGTAAGAAATATATTATTATTAATTATTATTATTATTATTATTCCCTATTCTGCACAAATGTAAAAGATATTGATAACCTGAGAAAGAAAGACCACAAGCTCAAACTAAGGAAATCTTTTATCCGTAGGACAGATCCTGTTGTTCACATGCTACTGAGCATCACTAGGATGGCAAGACAACATCTCTGCTTTTTACTAGGGTGAGGGTGGGCAACTTATGGCTTCCAGATGTTTTGGCTAGCCAGTATAGGCAATGGTGAGAGATGAGGGAGAGGGCCTTTTTTGTGTTGGGTCCCCAATTATGGAACAATCTCCCCAATGAGGCCCGCCTGCCACCAACATTGTTGTCTTTTCAGTGCCAAGTTAAGACTTTCCTTTTCTCCCAGACATTTATCAGCATATGTTGAGTTTTAACTGACCCCAAAATGAGCTTTGGCCTGGCTGAGTGTTTAAAAATTGTTTTTAAAATGTTAACTGTTTTTATGCTTTTGTTTTTAAATTTTGTATATTGATTTTTAATGTTGTCTTTTTAATCTAATCTTTGTAATCTTTGTAAACCACCCAGACAGCTTCGGCTATGGGGCGGTATATAAATGTAATTAATAACAATAATAATGGGAAATGTAGGTGAAAACAGCTGGACAGCCGCAAATTGCCCACCCCTGTACTAAGGGAAGGGGAGAATACAGCCTGCCATACAGCTGCAGAAGAAACTGTCTGTTGACTGGCCCCAATCCACAAAGCAGTAACAGAAACCCCAGGGAAATATCATATTTTTCTTGACACTGTCTCTCTTTTGTATGGAGGGAGAAAAGGTGGACACGCTGCTCAAATGGACTAAATTCTAGTTTTGAGAGAAAACACACACTTCTTGTTATTTCATTCTTCCTGGCAACACATCGAGGTTCTGATAAGAATCATTATGTATTTGGAAGATACTTACGGTATCAGTACAATATGGAAAGTATCTTCTTGACCAGAGCTCTGAGCATAAGAAGGTTCTTTCTAGAGAATTTGAAAGATGTGCTCCTGTTTCATTAATAGTGGCATAGAAGAGGGGATGCCAGCAGGAGCAGCTTCACTCACCCCTGTGAAAGAAACTGCTCTTGTTCAAAGTCCTCCAGTAGCCCTCCAGAACTTGCTGGTCTCCAACTCCTATCAGCCCCAGCCAACATGACCAATGATTGTGGATGATGGGAGTTGCAGTCCAGCAATATCTGGAGGGCCACAGGCTCCCCAGCCATACTTCCCCAACTGCTGAAGACACAGGACCCCTGACCCTCCTTTGTCCTGGCCACCATCTTCCTGATACAAGGAGGAAGTCAATATCAACCTGCTTGGTTGGAAAATAAATAAACAGTGCTGTAGTAACCTTTGCAGCAACAGCAGTGCAGAACTGATGGAGAGTAATAATATTCTTAAAAGCCTGTGGTTTTTGTTTTGTTTTTAAACCCAATAGAGGCTACATTTTGGGCTCTGTGTGGGCTCCTTTGTGGAGAGGTCCCCTCTCTATCCTATATTTGAGATGAAACCTCAGAGATTTCCTTCCTGGTAAACCCTAGAATGACTACTGGGACAGCTTGACCAAGACAGGAAGATGGCCAATGGGATTAGAATAGGGAAATGACATTGTCACTTTTTAAGGGGAAATGGGAATAGCTATTGCAGCTAAAAGTTTAGTTCTTTGTTGGGGCCTTTATTATGCCCCGGGCTTACTGCCACAACTAGAATTATTATTAGCAATCAAAGGAACCTTAAAAAAATTGTGATCGAAGTCTTCAAAGATGTAATATATTCGATGAGGTTGCATAAAACACTAGAATGGCCAGAGGCAAGTGAGGATGACACTCCTCTTACTTGAATGGCTGCGTAGAAGAGAGAATTTGAAAGAGGTTCGTTTTTTCCCCATTCTAGGGTGACCATACATCCGGTTTTGCCTGGACGTGTCCAGAATCGGGGGGGAACCTGATCCGGGGGAAAATCCCTGTTTTCCCCATTATGTCCAGGCAAAACGAGGGGGCTGGGGCTGCTGTACACATTCCCGGGCTTCCAGGAATGTGTGCGGCAGCCCTTCTAGATCGGCGCTGGGGACGGGGGCTAGGAGACACGTTCCCAGAAGTCCGGAACACCTCTTCCAGCTCCTCCCCACAGCGCCGACCTAGACTTCTCCTGCACATTGGAGCCAGCTCCCCCCCCCCACTGTGATCTAGCCCTCTCCTTCTGGGCTGGTGCGATCGCCAGCCAAGGAGGAGGAGAAGAAAGAAGAAAGAGGAAGGAGGAGGAGGAGGAGGAGGAGGAGAAGAAACAGCAGCAAGGGAAGAAGCAGCAGCAGGTAAGACTAATGTGTATGTGAGGGGGTGGGGTGGGGGTTGCGTGTGCTGGCAGTGTGTGCATTCATGTCTGAATGGGGTGCATGGGGTACTTGAGTGAATGTATGTGCATGTGTGTGTGTTTGGAGTGGGTGATCTGACTGTGTGTGCGTGTGTGTGTGTACGCGTGCTCATGCTGGCAGTGTGTATATTGATGTTTGAATGGCATTCATGGGGTGTTTGACTATGAATGAATGCATGTGCATGTTTGCAGTGTGGGGGGGAGAAGGGCTGTAGTTTTCTGTGTGAGTTGGGGGGGGAACGATTTGGAGGTGATATTCCTATTAAATAATGCATTTTGACCCATACACCTTCCTCTCCAATTTGTTTGCTATAATTGGCAGGATGTATATTTTGTAACAACGGTTGATAATTGTGTTAATTAAGATGTTATGTAGAACAGGTTTGCTGTGAATCAGACATGTGACTAAGGGCATGTTTGGGTGGGCACGCCACTTAGGGGTTGGGCATGTTTGGGTGGGCACGCCCCTTGGAGGTTGGGCACGTTGGTGGGCATGCCCCCTTGGTGGCAGCCATGTTGTCCTCCTTTTTGGTTTCCAAAATATGGTCACCCTACATTTGCGCTGGAACAATTTGCCACTTGTGACCAAAACAGACTCAATATTAAATGCATTTTGGCATTTGCAGGTTTTAAAAAAGAAAAGCACATAGCTTTTCAGGATTTTTGGGGTTGGTGGGTGGGGTGTTGATAGCGAATAGGATTAAAGCAGGTGTGGAGAGGGAATTTCCCTCCTTCCTGCCACTGCAATCCTAAGGAAAATCTGAAAATGGTGTTTGATTTGGGAGGGAACTGGCATGAATGAGGATTCCTTCCTGGTCCAAATACTAGTTTCAGAGGAGGGATTTTCCTCAGGACCACAGCAGGAGGGAATGGGTTTAAATTCCTCCTCCATATCCGCTTTACCCTTTAATCCGAGACAGGCAACTGGGTGCCCTCGATATGTTTTAGAGTACAGTTCCCATAATCCTTAACCATTGCCCATGCTGACTGTGGCTTATGGGGGTGGTAGTCCAAAACATCTGGAGGTCATCAGATTGCCTGCCCTTAGTTATCGGGGGGGGGAGCTGTTTGCAGGAAACCCACACAGTAAATGCAAAGCTGCAGTTGACCTTACTATTAAGATCAGAGGATGCCTCTCCTCCTTTCATTCTGTTCACCCTGCTCAGAAGAAATCAACATCTTTATAACCTTAATTTTTTTGGTGTTGTTTTTGTTTTTGTGTTTTTGTTTTGGCTAAGTTCCTAACAACAAACAAGAAAAACCAAGCTAAAGCCAATTTGTCTTTTCCTCACTTTCTCTTATTGCTCCGCAAGAAATTGCAATGTTCATGCAAGCTTTGACAAATGGACAGCTGGGGTGTGGCTCGCAAGCAAAGCAACCTACCCACCTTCTGGAGGGGTGTGTGATCCTTTTAAAAATTAACTTCAACTGTAAAGGCTCCTTTGTACCCTTTAATTCCACAAATGTTTGGTATATGCCTGTTTTAATAGCTGGGAGGCAGGTTTCACCCAAGGTCAAACTGATTTCAGTAAGTAGTTATATTTGGCACAGATGAAAGCCCACCAGTTTTGTCAGCTGTCAGAGAAATTGTAACCATCTTGCCGACTTCAGGAAAGCTGCCCTAAGCACCTTGCAATACCCTAAGGCTCAGCTGCCCAGAAAAAAGGAAACAGCTGTAACAGATGGCTGGTTGCATCTCCCAGGTACTTCTCTTCTAATATGAAATAAAAAGTGCTCCCATCTATCCAGACCATAATGAAGGAATGTTTCAGGCAAAAGGAGCAGTGGGTTTAGAAGCTTACTGGATAATCCAGGTAAAGCAACCAAAAGAACATACAAAAATATGGCAGAATATCTCCCTCCAAACGCAAAAGGAAAAGAAACAGAGAGCAGCAAGCATTCCGTGTTTGAAGTGCATTTTAACTTTGCGTTGGGTTACTATCGTTCAATCTTTTATTTCTTTTTTATGGGCCCTGGTCTTTTTTTTTTTTTACTGGCCCTATTCCCACCAGACTGATACAGAAATTAAGCTGGTGGAAGCCTTCAAGCCTTATTTTATCAGTGAACCAGAAAAACCTTCACCTACTTAATTTCAGCAACCCCAACTTGGCATGCAGTGACTCCATTGCTAGGAAGAAAATGAGGCAATTCTGAGTGAAGTAGAATTACCAGCTTCTCAACATCTAAAGATTTAGTTACCCATCTCAAATATGTACCTTTTATTTCAACTAGAAGTTTGAGGCTTCTGAAAATATTAGTACAACATAAATCAGTTATAATCAGTTTACATTCATTAGTAAAATGCAGCATGCTTTCAATTCATTCCTTTGGGTACCAAGCTTTTAAAAGATACTGCTGTGTGTAAATTCTTTCAAAATGTTCTTGTTCCATAAGAAGTGGATTACTTCCTGCTTCATGTACTCAATTGACTTTACTGAGACAGCACCATCTGGTGGTATAATTAAAGTACAACACCAAAATTACACACTGGGAGATGGTGTGATTTCTAGGGATGTGCTCCGCTTCTAATCGGACCTTACCTGCCTCCGTCCCTTACCTTGGTCCCTTACCGGGCTCTGCTGCCGTTGCCGCACGGGTGGCGACGGCAGCAGGGCCCGGTAACCCACCCCCCCTGCCCTCTTCTCCCAGCCTTACCTGGCACCACTCCCCTCCACTGCGGAGCTGCGATTCAGAGCCGGAGCTCTGCAGCGAAGAGGAGCGGAGTATGGGCGGAGCGGCGCGGAGCGGGCCGATCCAAAATTTTCAGATCGGCCCGCGGGGCAGAGCGGGGGGTCCGTGCACACCCCTAGTGATTTCCCCGATATTCCCATATTATCTCTGGTTTTTTTAAAGCTGCAAAAAACAACAGATATTCTAGGGGATAGCACAGGAGGGGCCCTGGATGCTGATGACATCATGAAATGAACTTGCAAATTTCCATGAACATGCTATAAATTGCTCATTTAGAGACGCTCTGGTTCTGACTAAAACATGGAGTGGATTTAGCATCCTGGAGCAGGCATGGGCATGGCAGCTGGGGAGGATGGGAGTTGTATCCAGCACATCGGAAGGACACCAGGATGGGGAAGGCTGGACTATACATTGCCCCATATTGATGATCGCCCAGATCCTCTGAATACTACTCAGATGTTCATCTTGCCTCATTTTCCACATTTGTTTGTGATCTTTTGTTATTTCATTTGAATGTGAAAATGCACATTTTGAAAAACACACCAGAAATCTGCAGCTTCTCTCCATAGAGTAAAGCATGAAAATGCACTTTATTAAAAAATGTGCTCTTTCAAAAGCATGTGCTTTGTTTGTTTGTTTTAATGCAAATGCAGGTTCAGGAATTTGCAAATATTTTCTAAGAATAAACTCTCCTGCTTGTGTTTGCATTCGGTGTTCCGAATTCAGTGTTGCAATTTGCAAACATAAATGGAATTCTCATACAACCCTATTCTAGGGTATAGTAACCTGCATGGTAGGCTAATTGATGTCTTCTAGTCACCCCAATAGCTGCCTGGGGGCAAAATCACCATTTTGTTAAATGGAACTGCACTTGGTAGAAAAGATTGATCAGTGTCTATTCGTCCCTCTGAGTTATGTGTCTCTTAGCCACATGGTGCAATCTTTTACAACAGCTTGAAAGTTTTTTCCTCTTATGACTGACCTCAAACTGACCATTTGAACAGCTTTAATCCTGGGGGCTGCCTAGATAGCGCCGGGTTGCTACTGCTTTTAAAGAAACCCTGCACTTTCTTTGCTGTGGGGTAGCAGCAGCTAATCCCTACACAGAGAAAGTGTGAGGTTTCTGGTGGCCATTTGGCCCACCCCCTGCCCTCTGCCCAGGTGGATGGCGTCCTATCAGGGGTCACCATCGACCCAGGAATGACTCTGCCGCAATGCCAGAGCAAGGTTAGATAGCAGATGTGCTGTATTTGCTTCACTCCGGCAAAAATGTTGGAGTAAGTCCCCAACTTTTTAAACTCACAGCTTCACGGGAAAGCCCCATGATGGCTGAGAGCTGGCTGCTGCATCATATAAACAACACAGCAGCACCGTGCACCCACCACAGGGTTTTCAGAACATTTAGGCATCCCCCTGGTCACTCACTGCAAAACACCCTTGCATAACATCATGTATTTGTGAAAAACAATGTATGATTTCATCAAAACAGGAAGAGTGGATAATAAGGAATTACAGAACAGCTCATAGAAGTAACCCTTTCTTGATTGGTTGGTTGATTTCTCCCACTTTACACTGATAGCTGAGGGAATGTGCCATTCCTCCAGCCCAGTCTGACAGTACAGCCAATGTGATTTGCACTGAGCCAACATGGTACAGAGGGGGATGTAGCCTCCTGCTACATGAAGAATGCCAGAAAATAAAATCCCTCCTAAGACATTGTTCCTTCTGCAACAAGGCAACCAAGCAATGCATTTTGCCTATGCTAGATAAACACATACAAGTGACTTGGGTTACCTGATTATGATCTATACCTTGTGACAAATCAATACAAATTAGGCATGTGCTCCGCTCCGATTAGAAGCGCAGAAGCAGGAGCGGATTGGCCTGCTCCGCCTTGCCCAGAGGTGGAGTAGAAGCGGACTGCGGACCCCTAGAAGCAAGGGGAAGAGAAGCAACCATTTTCGGAGCGCTTCTCTTTCCGCGGAGCGCTCCGATCGCCATCTTGAAACATTTTGCCCACAGATAACTGGGTTGTTTTTGAAGCTATCGTTCTGAAAATTCTTGTGCTTAGACAGTCATGGATGGGGGTCATTTTGAGACTACTCTCACCTCTCTGCGTCGTGCGGGTCGCGTGCTATGTTTTTTTAAAAAATCGGGTACATTTACAATACAAACGGTAGGATAAACCCGGCTGCGGCGCGGCGGGGTTTATTTGAAGCGATGACAGGCACATTCAACTCCCAATCCTGATGAGAAGTGATCACCTCATGAAGCATCCTCCAATCCCAGCGTTGGAGGGGGGGACTAAGGCAGAGGCACCCTCAGAGCTTTCTGCTTTGTGTCTCTTTGTGGGTTGGCGTTCGTGGAGAGAGGAGTTAGTTATAGGTGCTGCTGCTGTGTTTGGACTTTGGAGATAGATTAGGATTGAGTTTGGCGCGTGTGTGCGTGTTTGTTTGCTTCTTTCTGACTTTTAGCTTAGTTTGCTCTGTGTTTTTCCCTTACTTTGATTTAATATAAACTTTATTTTTAAACTTTGGAGTGTGTGTTTGTTTGGGTGGTTGGTTGGTTGTCCCCCCCCTCCCCTCTCTTAAAGCCTGACTGTGTTTCATCTTCCTTCCTTCTATATACAAAAAAATACCAAAAAAAAAAATTCTCTATTTCTTCTCTCTGTTACTTGGACTCTGTGTGTGACTGTGTGATTGTGTGAGCGTGCTGTGTGTGCAGTGCACTGTTTGTGAAGTGCAACAGCCACTGATTGAGCATTTCAAATCCTGTTTGGGAAAAGCATACACACACTTCTTGTCTCATTTCCCTACATACAGTAGGATTAGACACATGGATTAGCTTTCATGGTGCCAAGTTTGAGGTTTCTAACATGCAAAATGACAGAGCTATGGAAAGGGGTGTGAATGGGGTGCCCGATTTTCATAAATTCCCCAAAAATCAGGGGATGATGGGATTGCCTTGAAACTTGGCGTCCATGTGGACTCATGGATAAGCTATCATGGTGCCGAGTTTGAGGTTTCTAACATGCAAATTGACATAGTTGTAGAATGGGACAATTTGGGGTGAGTTAAGCTGCACCAAAAATCAGGGGATGATGGGATTGCCTTGAGTCTGGGCGTCCATGTGGACACATGGATAAGCTATCATGGTGCCGAGTTTGAGGTTTCTAACATGCAAATTGACGGAGCTATCCCAAGGGGTCTGAATGGGGTGCCCAATTTTCAAAAATTCCCCAAAAATCAGGGGATGATGGGATTGCCTTGAGTCTGGGCATGTGTGTGTGTCCCTGGATAAGCTCTCATGGTGGTGAGTTTGAGATTTTTAGCATGCAAATTGATGGAGCTATGGAAAGGGGTGTGAATGGGGTGCCCGATTTTCAAAAATTCCCCAAAAATCAGGGGATGATGGGATTCCCTTGAAACTTGGCGTGCACGTGTATACCCCCATGAGGTGTCATGGTGCCAAACGTGAGGTTTCTAACTTGAACAGAAAAAAAGTTGTTTACTTTTTTAGCTTTCAATGCAAGCCTATGGGGGGAAACGGAGCTCCGATCTGGATCCGGAGCTCCGAGCGGAGCGGAGCGGACATGGGCGGAGCGGGGGCGGGGCGAAGCAGCCCGATCCAAAAATTGCGATCTGGAAGTGAAGCGGAGCGGGGGGTCCGTGCACACCCCTAATACAAATGTGAAATAAAAAGCAGAATATAACACTATGATAGCAATATATGGAATGTGGATTGTGCCCCAACATCAGCACACTTCAATACCACTATACAGTAGTAATATAGATCTAGCCATACCAAACAGATAACTTGAACCCAGCAGCTGAATTAAAAGAGAAAATTGGAAGGCTAAAATCGGACACTAAAAACACACTGAAATAACAAGGTCTTGAGCAAATGTCAGAAGACTAGCAGATCCATGGGGAAGGGTCTTCAGAGGGAGGATAATCCTCAGTCATGATGCCACTATTGAAAAGCCCCTGCGTAATTATATGTAAGGATGGGACTGAGAGCAGTCTCTCTGATGCTGACCTTAACTGGCAGGCAGGCTTCTGTAAAAGTAGACAGTCCTTGACATAACCTGGCCCCAAGCTGTTTAAGGCTTTAAAGGCAACTGATGTAGAGATTGTGGGATAAAAATAATTGGTTGGATCCAGATTTAGGCACGTGCAACTGGGCTGGCAGATGTGGATTTCCCCATGGCAACCCCTCAAGCCCCCTAAAATTGCTTCACAGGGAACTGTGGTGCAGGCAGGAAGGGGGGAACCCCCCACCACCCTAATCAGACAGAGGCACCATCTGTGATGTTATCTGGCACTGCCCAACCCACTTTTTCTGCCCAGCCAATTTTCTCTCTCTCTAATAGAACAACTTATAGGGTTAGGCCAGAAGTATCTGTGAGTTCTTACTATCCAAAATGGCCAGACCTCTTGACAAAAGATTGGGTGGGAGGCGTTAAAATACTCCTGCTGGCATCGCAGGGAACCTTCACATCTTTTTGCCCTCAGATCTTCCCAGTCTTCTTCCGTATACACAGAAACTGTCCCAGTTTATTAGCATGGTGTTCTTTAAGATTTCTTTACCATTTAAATTCCATTAGAGTAAATTATTGCCTGCTATGCTAATGTAAATGTGGGGAAGACATATTTCACACTCTCTGTGTCATCAGTCAAGTCCCAAATGGGATTTCAACTGGGATTACTTGTGTGAGTAACTCCTCAGCGTAAGAGGGTCATAATTCCTAAATGTAGCTACTATTGATGAAGATTTACCACCACACCAAGAGAGGGAGCATTCTGTTCAAGTCCTATGCAGCAATTTATCCCTAGAAACAAGAGTTCTTCTCTAGCCATGCCTCTTCTCTGTGACAAAAGTTTCAGTCCAGATGAATGAAGTTCCTCTAGGGGCTTAAGCTGTGCTTGCTGCTTAACACTTGAAAGATCTCAAACCCTCTAATGACCTATGCTAGTGTCTGCACTATAACAGGCAGCTGATCTGCATCAAAGTGCTGGGACTAACATTCAAAGCCCTAAACGTTTTGGGGCCAGATTATTTGAAGGAACGCCTCCCCCCATTGTGCCTGTCCGGACCTTAAGATCATCCACAGGGGTCCTTCTCCGCGAGCGCCTGCCAAAGGAAGTGAGGCAGGTGGCTACTAGGAGGAGGGCTTTCTCCGCTGTGGCACCCCAGCTGTGGAATGAGCTTCCCAGAGGGGTTCGCTTGGCGCCTACAGTGTACTCCTTTTGTCGCCAGCTGAAGACCTTTTTATTTTCTCAGCATTTTAACACTTAATTTAACTTAAATTTAAACTTTGCTGTATTAATTCCATATTTTAACCTATATAAATTTTTGCTGTGTGGTTTTCATCCTGGTTGTGCTTTTTATATTGTATTTTGTATTCGTGTTTTTAAATTGTTGGTTGTTTTTATGCTTTTCATGGTTTTAATTTTTGTGAACCATCCAGAGAGCTTCGGCTATTGGGTGGTATAAAAATGTAATAAATAAATAAATGTAATAAATAAATCATTTTCAATGACAACATTAGGAAAACTGAAGTTGCTGTAATACAGTGCAAAGTGTTGGAGGGGCATTTTCCCCCCAGTTTCAGCTGACTGTATATGGTATAAAATAGGCATGTGCTCCGCTCCGATTAGAAGCGCAGAAGCAGGAGCGAATTGGCCTGCTCCGCCTTGCCCAGAGGTGGAGTAGAAGCGGACCGCGGACCCCTTGAAACAAGGCGAAGAGAAGCGCCCATTTTCGGAGCGCTCCGGTTTCCGCGTTCCGCTTCTATCGCCATCTTGAAACATTTCGCCCATAGGATTGCATTGCGGAAAAGAATCGCAGATAACTGTGTTGTTTTTGAAGCTATCTTTCTAAAAATTCTTGTGCTTGGAGAGTCGTGGATGGGGGTCATTTTGAGACTACTCTCAGCTCTCTGTGTGGTGTGGGTCGCGGGCTAGAATTTGTTAAAAAACTGGCGGGAAAGGGGTGTGAATGGGGTGCCCGATTTTCATAAATTCCCCAAAAATCAGGGGATGATGGGACTGCCTTGAGTCTTGGCGTGCATGTGTATCCCTGGATAAGCTGTCTTGGTGGCGAGTTTGAGGTTTCTAACATGCAAATTGACGGAGCTATCGAAAGAATTGTGAATGGGGTGCCTGATTTTCATAAATTCCCCCAAAATCAGGGGATGATGGGATTGCCTTGAGTCTTGGCATGCGTGTGTATACCTCCATGAGGTGTCATGGTGCCAAACTTGAGGTTTCTAACTTTCACAGAAAAAAAGTTGTATAATTTTTTAGCTTAATGCAAGCCTATGGGGGGGGGAAACGGAGCTCCGATCCGGATCCGGAGCTCCAAGCGGAGCGGAGCGGAAATGGGTGGAGCGGGGGCGGAGCGAAGCGGGCCGATCCAAAAATCACAGATCTGGAAGTGAAGCGGAGCGGGGGGTCCGTGCACACCCCTAGTATAAAAGCAGTGGCTGCATGGTGCTGCTGCATCAGTTATACAATGCAGCAGCCACCATGGTTTCCTGCACTGAGCAGGGGATTGGACTCGATGGCCCCATAGGCTCCTTCCAACTCTATTATTCTATGATTCTGTGGGGCTTTCTGTGAAGCTGTGCACTGGAAGAGTCAGTGAGTTACCCTGACTTTTTCTGCCGGAGCGAGCTCGCAATAACTCTTCTGCCGTCTGTCCTTGCTCCGGCATTGCAATGGGGAGGGGTGTTCCTGGGAGGGAAAGGTGACTCCCATTGGTCACCGGAAGCTGGGCGAGGGGCAGGGGGTGGACCCAGTGAACCAAATAGCTGCAGGAAAGCCCACACTACCTCCTCCATGAGGATTACTCGCTGTCACCCCACAGCAGAGCGGCACCAATGCAGCATTGTGAAGACAGGGTACATGTTACAGAAATGTATTTGAACGCAAATCTTATCAAGTGAAAACTGTTGGTGCATGACACTTACCTTTTGTTGCATCCTTATTATTTCTCACCTCCACCTCCACCTTGTCAAGCAAAACTTGGAAATTGGCATTTTCTGGGGATGTCCGGAACCACCAGTAAAGACCCCCACCATCTTAAAGAAGTTCAATTCCTTTGGGAGGAAAACATGACAATTTAATTAGATTCTGTTCTAGGACAGCGCAGACTGAACAGACATACCTAATTGAAGAGAACTATCCTATAATCCAGACATGGCCTGAGGGTTAGACTTGTACGTGGGGTAGGGGAGGGTGGATTGCATAAATTCTAGTAAAAAATTAAAGGCATAAAGTTAAGGCAAGTTACCATTTTGTTTTTAAGAAAATGCCTGCTATTGCAAAAGATGTTGTGCTCCTAGTTAGTGCTTTACCCCACCCTGCCAAAAAAAAAATGGAAATGCTGATTCAGCATTATTGTCTCCTGGACATAAGCATTTGGCTCCTGACTTGTCAGTTTTAGTGCTTTTAGGTTAGATTATTATTGTTGTATTTTAATTATTTTAATGTGATAGCATGTTTTGACGGTTGTTTAAAATTGTTCAAGGTACCACTTCAATTACCGTTTAACCTGGATCATTCCCATGTGGCTAGTCCAAATCCAGTACAGCTAGCACATGGATTGGAAAGAGCTTTGTTCTGTGCAGAGATCATGTGTGTGCAAAAACCATCAGACTAAAAAGGAATAAGCAGAAGCATGAAGTTGTTTAAAATATCCAAAGGTTTCCTTCTACGAATGGAGGAGGTTCCTTCCCCTGGTGCAAGGGGAGCTTTGGGTTCAATGCACGGTTCTTTCACATGCCACCCTAATGAGCTGCAGCAGGAAGGGATCAAGAGGAAAGACTCCATTAAAGAGGTATTTCTTATTGCTGGAGTTTAGAGCTACTCTGGCTGTTTTAGCACAAGAGTAGCTTTGTGTGCATGCAAGTCCTATTAGCCATCTGAATTCCAGTGGTGTGGTGGAACCAGGGCTCCAAATGTTGCAGAGCCCATACTTCGTGAGTGAACGGAGGGGGGAAATGACACACTGATTTAAACTTGGGACACATTTATTATAAAGATCTGTGAAGGGGGGAAACCTGACCTGGCATCTACTCTAAGCTGGCAAACAGCCAAGAAGTGAATCAGGTGAGACATCTGATGCCTGTTGAGTAGGATGACCGAATGAAAAGGAGGACAGGGCTCCTGTATCTTTAACAGTTGTATTGAAAAGGAAATTTCAGCAGGTGTCATTTGTAGATATGAAGAACCTGGTGAAATTTTCTCTTCATCACCGCAGTTAAAGCTGCAGGTGCCCTGACCTCTTTTAAATCTGGTCATTCTAGTATAGCTCTTGCAGCTTTAACTGTGGTGATGAAGAGGTAATTTCACCGGTTCTCCATATATACAAATGACACCTGCTGAAATTCCCTTTTCTATGCAACTGTTAGAGATACAGGATCCCTGTCCTCCTTTTCATATGGTCACCCTACTGTTGAGTGGCCTCGGTGAGATTGTTACCCCTCAGGCTTGCCCCATTTGGGGAAGGAAGACCTTCCCCTGTCACCCCCTCTCAGGCTGCAAAACTCTGAGTGTGTGAGAAGAGTTGGCCTCAAAGGTAATCCTTATCTCCCAGCTGGGGCCGCACAACCCTGAACTGGCAGCCTCAGGCATTACCTGTTACTAATATGGTGCCTCTGAATGTCATAGGTTGTGGCCATAGATATACAAAAACAGAGAGCTCCTGTGAAAACTTTAAATCGCAGGCCTCTGCTCTCAGGAGGAGGAGTGTTTCAGTTAAGTCTTGTCGGCGGTGGGAGGCCAAGGAGGGTGGGAAATGAGTCCAATGGGTTCACCTGGATTTACAGCTGGCCTTGCGCCAGCTTTCCCAGGCAGGTGGGCAAATGGGGGTAAGGGCCCAGCACCAACCCTAAACAGCCCGAGGCACTCCTGAGGCGTCGGTGCTGGTCTGCCTTGGCCTCAGGATACCTGAGGCCGACCTGGTATCATACCTTGGATCTGGGGATTTGGCCCGAGGCAGTGCACAGCCCTAAAAAAAATTCCTAAGGATGACCAGCAAAGCCCACACTGCATACAGGGAGGGAGGGAGCAACACATGAAGAAGAGAAGGGAGAGGTCCCACTGGCTAAAAGCAACTAGACAGCCCCTCCTTCCACCAATGGCATGACCCTGTGAATGTCAAGGGTGTGCCTTCTTGCCTTTCCCCCCTTACAAGGCCCGCCCCCCACGCACCTAGGCATGCCAGGCATGGTGTATGGGCATTTTTTTAATAGCAGGAATAGTGAAGTTATTTGCCACCACCATCCCCAGAATTCCTTGTTCCCACTGAGCTTAGCTGCAGTCCTCACAGTGGCAGGGGTGGGGTGGGGGGAGTGTGAATTTTCCAAGCAACATTATATTGTTCCTTGTAATTAAAGTATTTTGGGATGGCTTGGTCTTCAATGGGAAATTAACTTTACAAAAGACCTGCTGGGTAACAGATGGAAATGACTAGAATTGGTTTGTAGATATGGATCAACACAGCTGCCTGCAATTTTGGAATCTCTTTGGGGGCGTGGTTATGGGGACGGTCATGATGAGTGCCTGTACTTTAAAATGTACCACTACACCACTGTTGAACTCACAACAGAGTGAGAATGTCAACTCTCCATCTCTTTATTGGTAACTGTTGCTACCAGATGAGACTTTTATGGTGCCATCACCCTGCCTTGTTCATGTAATTTTATTGTGGGGGCTCAGGGGGAGGCTATGACATCTTCCACTCATAGTCCTCCTGTGTTCTCCCACCACTTCTTCCATCTTTTTTTTTCTTCCTTATTGCAGAAAATCTGTTAAAGGGACAAAAGGTGGAATTGCTGCAACAATGCCTTCTGAGGGCTAGGCACTCTCTATCTGGAAGCACCCTGATGCTCACTTTCATTCTGAACTGAAGCAGTTGTGTGTAGAAATAGTGCAACACCGTGTGCACAGTGGCCAAAAGAGCCAAACCAGAGACTTGATATATTTATACACACATAGATTATTCCTATAACTTAAAAATCCTGCATGACAAAGCCCTTCTGGCTGAACGTTCAAAACACTCTAGCAATACATCATATTAGCTCTCAAACACAGCAATGCCATTTTGTCTTGCTTTCCTTTGTCTCGGAATAAAGTCTTGAAAACCCTTGTAAGGTATCAAAACATTTGCTTTTCTATTCACACCTGTAATTTTAAAGGACTATTTTATGAACAGAATCTACATCCCAAGCTAAGAAACATATATTAAATTTTTGCTTTGTTCCTTCATTATAAGACAATCCCCTGTTATTTGGTATTTTATTCTCATTAGAATCATGCTTGTCACATGTTTTTGGCAGAGACATTCATCACCAAGGTCAAAGGGTGAATATCGTGATCTATTACTCTCTGAGGAGCCTAATGAAAAGTCACGTAATTATCCAATTTTAAGGGAAGAGTGTTAAAGAAGAAGAGGAGGAGGAAGAAGAAGAAGACATTTACTAGAATTTAAATTTTGTTTCCCTGAAGCAAAATTCAGTATCCGATTGACAGGGCATAATGATAATCCCTATTGATAGTGTGATGTTAATTGTGTGGAGATATTTAATAGGCCCCTCTATTCCTGAGGTAAAATGTCTGCTCTTAACCTGCACCTGAACCTGATTTTTGATTCAGTGTGAGGATGAGGCAAAGATACAGATAAGTGAGCACGAGTGGATTTTCAGTCTTGTGTGGCAGAATGGAAATTGGAATCTTCAGAATCTATTAAGGGAACAATTCTGCCCTTGCTCACACTTTTATAAATTATGCTGTATATGATGCTAAGGCAGTGCGAGGGAGTTTCAACTGGGGGAAATTACCATGACTTTACTACATCTTGCAGTAGTGGATAGGTATCCCCCCACCACCACCGCCCCCCAAAAGGGAAGGTTGGCAGAAAGCAGTTTACATTCTAATGGAGACATTCATAAATTAGATTAAAACCACTGTGCCTTAACCTGCTTTTGCCTAGCTGTGAGGAGGGGGAGAAGGAACAAATAGCAAAAATGACAGGCGTAACCAAAAACTGAACAAGGTTAAAAGCTGCAAATAATTATGTAACTTATTAAACGTAGTGTAGCTTCAGAGTTCAAACCCTTAAATCAGGGGCATTGAAGTCCTTCCATCCTGAGAGCAGAAATTCCATTTTGGAGAAACTCTCAGGCGCCACATTCCAGTGATGGGCAGAGGCAAAAGGGGTGGAGTCAAAGGCAAAGTGCCAAATGCTCAAAATATCTGCATAAGTTAGCTTAAAGACCCTCCTGCTAGTAACTAATCCTTAGTGGAGGCATTTCAACATTTTAGAATGGTGGGGAGGGGAAAAAGAAAGCTATGAAACCCTCAAATGATCAGTGGCTGAGGTAAAGGGATAAGCCCAGAGGAAGAGGGAATGGCCACAAAGAAAATACTGGATGGCCATATTAAGACCCTGGGAGGGCTGGATTGGGACTATGATAATTGCTAGAGTGACCATTTCTACATCATTGGGCCATGTGTGCCATTCTGTTGCTCCATATATTGTGGCAAGTATAAGATGTTTTCAAGTCAGTGAGCATGTTACTGCTAGACCACAGTGAAAAAAATGTTGGAGGAGGTACCGGAAGGGCAATGTGTGCCGGGTGCAGTAGGGGGAGTGGTAGGAAGGTTTGTCCCAATGTTATGAAGATTTACGAAAATGAAATAATGGTATATTTCATATTAATGATGCTGTCCTTAATCATCATTACCGGCCCTGTTCAGACAACACACTAAACCTTGATGATTAAGCGTTTTGAGCTAAACATTATGGCTTAGCGTGTCATGTGAACCATTTCTAACCATGGTGGTTACATAACCACTGTTTAAACACACTCACTAACCACTTGCTGCAAAAGGCTTAGGGGACTAACCATGGCTTAGCGTCTTGTCTAAACAGGCCCATCATCATCTGAAGTACATCCTATTGATTTTTTATGGAGCTAATTTAAGAATAAGCTTACTTAGGATTGCAGCCTTATTTTAATTTCTAATTCACTAATAACTTGTATGTGAAAAGTATATTTCCTTCAAGTAACAATAAGGGAGGGAGGACCAGCAAGGCTGGAACAAGGGACAAGCTACTTCTTAGGGGGACATTTGCCCTTCACCTATCCTAACCCCAGGACTTGTTTTGTTTTTGTCTTTACTTGAGAGAAAGGGCTCAGCCATAAGGAAATAAAATATGGGTTGATGGTTCTGGGAATTGGGGTGTTTGCCTGTTCTGTTCTGGCATTGCACTCCCTCTGAAGGAAGATTGTATAGTTTGGTGGAGGCCCAGGTGACCTCAGTGGCCCAGAGAGCCCATTACCAACTTTGTTTGGTGCACCAACTGTGTCCATTTCTCAATATGCTAGTGTAGCCATGGTGATTCATGCACTGGTACCCTCACAATTAGATCGCTATAATGCACTCTGCATGGGGCTGCCCTTGCACCTAGTTCAGAAGCTGCAGCTTGTGCAGAATGCAGCATCTAGGATGCTCTGTGGAGCATCTAGCTATGCACAGATTAGACATGCGTTAAAAGAGCTGCACTGGCTATCTATGCACTACCAAGCCATGTTCACGGTTTTGTTGTTGACATTCAGAGCCTAAACAACTCAGGGCCAGGATATCTATTTGACCACCTTCCCCTATATGCACCAAATCAACCCCTGAGGCATTCTGAGCAACAGTGTATCATCATGTAATGGCACATAAGTAGGCCTTCTCAATAGTAGTGCCCACCCCCTGGAACATTCTTCAACATGTGGTTTGAGAGGCAGAAACTGTGGCAAGCTTCAAACACCTCTTGAAGATGCTTTTATTCACTTAAGCTTTTCCTGACATGTAACCAATCGTGGCACTACTTTGCTTGACTGCTTTTGTTGTAATGTTTTTAAGGTATTTATTGTTTTATACTGTTTTTATATTGGTTTTTATTTTTATATTATATGTGTTTATTGTAAAGATTTTGTCTATCCTGGATGTCAACAGGCATAAAAGCATCTTAAATACAATAAATGCAATTATCCTTCCCTATAAATGACAGAACAACTAATTACCCAGGCGTTTTAGTGGTACAGTATGTGAAAGACTCTCCGAATCCTTTGAGCCAGTCTCCATCTTTTCCATGTAGGAATGACACCTCTCTGTTTCGCAGAGCCACTTTGAAGCCAGTAATTCCATCAATTTAATGTTTCCAAAATCCTCCAAGAGACATAGGCATTTACTCACTTGTGTGTGTGTGGTACAACTGCAATTTTGGAAGCCTCAGAGTATGACCCCTTTAGAAGATTTGTGAGCAACTCATTAGCTCTATCCAGGCATTACACCCGAATAGGGTACCCTAACACATGTAAGAGGAAGGGGGCATGCATGCCAGCCCTGCCCTCAGCCTCTCCCTGTTGAGCTGGGAAGTCTGGTCAATGAATGGGAGTAAAAGTCTCTCACACAACTGGGAATCCTGTTTTTTAAGTGTTCCCAAACAGGCAAACAGTTCTGCTCACAAGTAAAAAAAAACCTGCAGACCTCCCTGCTCAACATGAGGAAGTCAGGGTTAGCACATACCGCCCCATGATGATAGTAAGTCTCTCTCTCACACACACACACCAAAAACCAAGAAGCTATTAATTCAGCAGCAGCTAGAAATGGCTGGTTCTACTGTGGTTAGTCAGGCGCACTCATATCAAGTTTTGGGGACTCTTGTTTTTTTCAGACTAGAAAAAATGTGGTCTGTTGTTGAGACCTAATTGACTGAGCTACCTGTCTGCCAGTGCTGGCTCCAAGTTTTTGAGGGGCTTTGGACAAGGCTCCCTCAATAAGTCACCATCATTGCCACCACCTGCTATTGCTCCTCCTCCTTTCTCTCATCACTGCTACTATTTCCTTGTTTGACAGGCAAAGCGCTAGTGAGTCTCTTACACAAAAGGTAGTGGCATCTACTCCTCCCCCTTTTCACTACACCACCAGGCCAGAGCATGAGGCAGGTAAACAAGCAAATTGCAATGGTGAAGAGGAGCAAGTCCAGGGGGCTCTTGTCAGTGGGTCCCTGCTGGGGTGTGGGCTCTCAGCCGATGCCTGACCATGCCTACCCTTGACACTGGCCCTGCCATGTAGTCAGGACTCTGAACCATTTTCAGTCACAACAAGTGATAGAGGTGTGCAGGATCAACCACTCTTGCAGAGGATCACACTGTCAGAAAAGCAAAATGTTATATTCACTTGGCCATGAGGCAAGATTAAGTAAGCTTGCTTTCGCCCTAAATCCCTCTACAGAATGGTGCAATTTCCTTGTTCTTTTTCCAGGTGTCTCTTGAGTGAAAGTCATTGTGGGCTTGCTAGCCCCAGTGGCCTCCAGATGTTCCATAAAGTCAATGCTATAGCAGGCAGATAAACACAGGTGGGATCTACACTACTGCTTTAAAACAGTTTATAAGAGTAGTGATAACTGTTGGGGACCAGGACAGACTCTATATACAGTTTTCAAAATATTTTCAAAGTGTCATATCCTGTTTGGTGTAGATCTGACTTCAGGTGGCTTCATTCACCAGCAGATCTTACAGGAAAACAAAGGCATTTCTACATGTAAAATAAAATAAAATCCTAAAGATAGCTATTTCTTCCACTAAATCCTGGTAATCAGAGCTGGCCCTGCCATTAGGCAGAGTGAAGCAGCCACCTCAGGTAGCAGATGCTAGGACTCAATGGTGGCAGATCCCTCGGGTGTGCTGTGTACTGGAGAGATGCTATCCCATTACCAATGTGGAAGTAAGAATTAATTGCCAGTCCAGTCAGCTTCTGTACATGGAACTGGCAGAAGAAGGGGCACTTTCTTGTTTCCCCTCCTCAAGTGTCCAAATGTCTTGTGCTGGCCCTGCTGGGAACTGTAGTCTCACACCTTTGTACCCCAAATCTCCAAGTGGTGATAACTCCAGCTGCAACTCCCCAAAATGGCTTGCATTTTTACAGACACTCAGCTAGTAATGCCTATGGGGAGGGATCAGTTAGTGAGGGGAAGAGACCTCCCTCCCTCCCGATATTTTCTCACAGTTGAGAGCCATTGGTTTAACGCAATGTGGATCTGTCAAGCTAAACCTGTTCAACCAGTTTTGGTCTCCCATTCATCTTGAATCTTTTATATTCAGTGTCTGGGAATAGGCACCATTTTGGGCACATTTGGCAATTTGATCATCAATCCTGGGCACTACCACAAAATGGCTGCCATGGGATGCATGCCAAAGGACAAGTAACTTGCCCCAAAACTGAGTACAAGGCAGAGGTGGGGTCTGAGCCCCAACACATGAAATAACTCCTTTGAACCCACAGTTATCACCACCAACAAAAACCTATTTTACATCAATGCCAACTGCCAGTAAGAAAATGTGTTATTTTTTTTTTAAGTGAGAGTGGTAGGACACCTTGGTGAATGCCAAGAAAGGTCTGGGGGTACGTTGGTCCCTACAGGGACCACACTGCCTATCCTGCACTAGGCTGTGAGGGTTCCCTGAAAAGTCGTTTAGAACAATACCAGTTTTATTAAAGATGATAACCAAGAAGCTTTAATGCTCTCCAAAATGTTAGCAGTTCTGGGATTTCCCCCCCCCCCTTTAACTGGCCAATTTCCCCTCATATGTTAATTTAATATGTAAATATATGAATATATAACTTATCATGTATAACCTAATTAATAGTCTTGTAATGAATCTTGCTGTGTCATATTCCTTATTGTACTTCTGCAGCTGATATCCCTTTTTTGTTTATCATTATTCATTTTAGTAGTAGTAAAAGAAAGAGGAGAAGTAGAGGAAAAATAAGAGCAAATGCAAGAATAACAACAGGAGATGAGTAGGAATAATTCCACCATTATTAGAAGAAACAGAGTGAAATAAGATAAAGTTTTAAAAAGCAGTAGCAGCAGAGGCTTTTCTAAGGTGCTTTCATCGAATAAGTAAAAGTTTCAGTTTATCAATGACCCACAACTCCAAACATAATGGGGGAGACTTAATGCAGAGGGCAGCCAATTAATTCCTATCATAATTGTTAATAGCATCTCTAATCCCATATAACTCAATGAACTTGTGAAATAGTCTAGACCAAACCACAAACAACTTTTGGTCTAGTCAATTTTATTTATAGGACTCGGGTCACTATAGCCCGGCTTGGATGCAATAGTAAACTAGCATTTGGCCTTACTTGCAGAGTTTAAGGTACAATCCCATGCATATTTAGACAGAAAAAACAGTGCTACAACTCACATCATTATGCATTAGATTGCACCTTTAACGTTATATACACAAGCCTCAGGCTCATGGGCCTTCCCTCCTCTATCTTTCTTGGGTGCAGCCATGAGGGGATTGGAAGCTTTCACTTCTGTTTTCAATTAACCACAGTTTACTATTACATCTGCACCCTAAACTGTGCTTAGTTTTAACTATAACTTATTGAAACAAGGTATCTTCATAAACCTCAGTTGGCTTGTATCAGTGTACCATACTTAAAACTAACCACAGTTTGTCTGGGTTCATACATAACACTAAACTGTAGTTAGTTAAATAAAAAAGTGAAAGCTTCCCATCTCTTCCTCCCATAGGAACAGAGGTGAGAGGATAACTGGTTCATTCCATGTCATGCTATACCATAGTTTTGTGTTATGTCCAAGCACAGCTTAGGTGGGTATCTCCCCAGTAAAATGTGTTACAGATACAAATGTTTTATATCCCATTATAGGATATGTTCAACCATCTTAGACAGGCTGTAATTTGGCCAGAGACTATAGTGGGCAGAAAAAGTAAACATGTAATGGGGTGATGCAATTTATTACACCAGTTTTAAGTGAGCTGAGTAGAAATATTTTTCCCCATATTTTATAGATATCATATTCAGGCTGAAAAATATATTTAAAAGTCAGAAGTACAATTCACAGGAATTTACATTTAAATCAGTTTAATCCAACGGAAGGTTTTCTAGATCAGTTTAAATCCTAGATCTTCATCTCATATGGACTCTGAAGAAGGAGTAAAACTAGTTGTATAGGCATATCCTAAATCACATTTGTTAATCCAACCCATTCAAATTATCTGGGTAAAAGAATATAAAATCAGGAGCCTTTTAATGGGGGATTATCTGGTAAATAATATACAGAAACATTTGAGATGGACTCTAAGGGAAGTGCTACAAAATGAGAATAGAAAACATTTCTGTTGTAAATGCAAAACCATGTGTTGTGGACATAGCCAGCATTCAGTAAGGTTATTAGACTTTGATTAGTGTTAATTCTGATCCTCTGAAATGATCTAGTTTGGACAAGGGCAGGCAACTTGCTGACCTCCAGATGTTTTGGACTACAACTCCCAACAGCCCCAATATACATAAGAAATTGTCATGAATTGTGGGAGGTGAGCTAGAACTAATTGATTACCTTGTTGTTGACATCAAAAAATGGTACCTTGGAAACTGGCACTGGAAGATCTATGTTGATCAATTGTATGCTGATAATGCAAACCTGGTGTGAGCTCACAATTTCCTTCAACAGATGCCAAGGCCTCAGGATCCCAGCATGGTTCACCACTGATTGCCTCCCCTGGCCCTTTTAACCAACACTCTGATCTGATCTGACAGCTAGGTTCAAGAGCCACCATTGCAATTTCCAAGAATTCCCCTGACTTGACCATTTTCTGACTTGGGAAATTAAAATGGCAGCTCCATTGGAGCACTGCAGCTACCTGTTGGTGCCACCACCAAATAAGCCCATGGCACCAGAGGCCCAATGATTCTGGAGGAGGCCAACAGAGGTCAACCCAACCCTAGAGCCAACCCTGATATAGTGCATCGTAGTATTACGTATAGTGTCTTTAATCACACCATTGGCTTTAAATAGATATAAACAAGGAAAATCATTGTCTGATTATGGGTTTATTGAAAGTCATAACACAGAGACCTGCCAAAAAAAAAACCACACCCCAAAATCCTGTCAGTTATTCTAAAGTCCCAATAAAATTAATAGGACATAAATTAGTTGCAACTAACTTATTCACTTTCTCTGGATTTGGACTATAAAGTATTAGAAATTCAAACAAAACACTTGTATTCATCCTTAGATAATTTCAGCATCTGTCAAACTAAACAGGTAATTAACTAGGATGTGACTTCCTATTATACCACCTTCTGCGAAAGGGGTGTTTTCAGTTCTTGATTTTGACTTTTTGTGGAAAATCTGTAAATTTATTAATATAAATATATAAAGGTGCATGTCAGTAAGTTTCAATTAGCACAAATAGGACTAGATATATTTGTAGTACCATCTAAGAATCTTAACCTAGAGGCCCACAGACACATCCAGGCAAAATCATTTCACACAGCAGTGCTAAAATTGTTCTAATTTATCTAGGTTATCATTTCCAGTACAGGTCTTCCCCACAGTACAGAATTAGCTTTGAAACACAGCACCATGGCTTGCGCTCCTGCGAGGGTGACGAATGAACTACACACATTCACCTTATATTTCCCCAGCCATCGCTGAAATATAAAGGTGGCATTGACATAACTTCATATCAGATGTGGATTATTGGTTTAGAACCTGGTCCAGATCCCAGGAAACCTATCAAGCAGAGAGCAAGAATGCTTGACACGGAAGCCTGACATCTGCAGTAGGGTGATATGCCAATTAAGACACAACCTCACATGGCTGTGTGAAGAGATGAATGTAAATGATCAAAAGGGAGTCGGATGTTCTCCCATCATTCACCAACAACGCTTAAGCAATGGTTCCTTTGCATGCTGTTTTAGTAGTGGACTTACACAATACATCTTAAGGAACATTTATACTGTGCTCACTGTGCATTCAACTGTGGCCACTTCAAAGGTTTAGCCTAGTATTTTATGGCCATGGTAAAGGGTTCTTATTGATTTAAATTACAAGCCTGGCTCCCGTCAGCTTCACTTGAGGGCAAAAATGCAATAAAATATCCCACAGCACACAGACAGGCATATCGCATTGAAAATCTTAAGAGGTTGTTTTCACTCAAGCCATTCTCAACCATATCTATTTTTTTAAGGGCACAGTTATCTCAGAGAGATGTTTACTCTCTTTAGCTTTAAGAATTCACTGTCTAGGAAATCTAGCAAAGATTTTCTTCCTTTTTTAAAAAAAAAAAAAACCTAGCTCAGCATGCCAGTCAAATCCAAGTTTTGCTTTTCCATTGAACACACACAGACACACACACACCCCAACTTTTTTTCTTCCTAATGACGCTCATATTTTGGCAATTGCTACTTTGTAGACAAAGGTTTAGGCCGTAAAGCTATTTGCATATACAACAAGCCAAATCCAAACGAATTCAACGAAAAAAGTGATTGACTGGTCTGTTACATTGTGCGGCATCTCTTCTATTGCACTAGGGGATTAACTGTTATCAAGCAGAAACTCCACTCGAGACTGAAGGAAAATGTTTTATATTAGGAGGTTACGAGAAATAGGGTTGCTGTCAATATGAAACATTGTTTATTGTTTTCTCACCACGGCTGCATTATAATAATACAGTCACAAAGGAAGTTTCTGTACCGATGGATTATTAAGAAAAACCACAGGCAATCTGTGCATGTACTTCATAAGCAGGTTCTTTATAATAATTTACCTACAACGTACCCTAGCTGGAGATAACCTCTGGGCACATACAGAAAACAGCAAATGACTATTATGTATCTGACATTTGAAATAACATGTTTCTGGTGGGCTGGCATTACAAGAGTCATTTCACTTCAAAATGTTATTCCTAATGTAATTTTTTTAAATTCATAAGCGGCACTTGCTTGAATTCAGCGTAGCACTAAAGTCACTCAAAAGACAAGAGGTCAAATTCATTTCATTTCTTTTTATGTTTTCTTCTCTCTGCTAGATGAAATAAATGATTAAGCCTGGAACACTTGGCAGTTCAGTGAATGTGCTCGCTAGTACCATTACAAGATCGATTTTCTCAATCCGGGAGTCTTTCTAGGGTGCGCATTGCTTAGCTGACATCTGTCGTGGTCGTCATGGCAGCACCCTCTCCAGCATAGTGAGAGGTCAGGGCTGACAGGGGAGGCCTCGCCAGTTTTACCCTAGTCACTTCAAGGTTAACAGCCAATGGACCAAAGAAATAGGCAATTATAGTACAGTCAATTCCGGTTAAGGAAATATCTGAGAAGTAAATATATCTGATAAGTGAATGAAAATGAAACAGCCAATGCTATTTATGTAGGTCTACATTATCACTAGTATTCCCAGGTTTGGGCTTAATTGTTTCTAAATGCAATTTCAATATTAAACCTTCAGAGAAAGTGAAAAACAAAAACAAAAGAAAACCACAAAAGTTATTCTGACACTGAAACTTAAGAACTTTGTCATGTCCCTGGGACTCTGGCTGAATAGATGAGCTTCTCACACAAAGCAGGAAATGGACTTTGGACTTTCCCCCCTTTCAGATCTCACATTCTCAGAAATTCACTCTCATAAAAAAAAAGGGGGGGAGAAAAAAAGAAATTCACTCTCATGTCTTTGTGTAAGAGTAGCGTCTTCCCCCAGGACAATCAAAATTAAAGAAGCACCTTTCCTGGTGTTTAAAAATTTATCTCCTACAAAATAAGCTGATATATATATTAAAGAATGCCCTGATCATTATTACTGATTTGATGATAATACTTACAGCAGTCCCAGTAATGAACCAAACCTAGATAATCTGGTGGGAACAGGGATTGTCACTATTGATACAAATGAGTTGGATTTCTATGAATCTGACCTGCGGATTCCAAATCACACTTTGCGTGGACTTGCAGGGGGAAGGGGATTTGTACTAATTTGCTTTGGCACTGATGCAAATTAGTGCAAGTAGAACATAATTCTGTTTTTTTAAAAAATCCAATTCCATCAATGAGTGGATGACGGAATGAAAGACACCTGAGTCAGACCATTGGTCCATTTTGCTCAGATTGTCTACACCACAGGTGAGCAAAAGGCAGATCTGGGTCTGCTGGTAGATCTCTGAGTGATTTAAGAATAACAGTTTAAGAATAGCAGCAACAAAATGAATCTCCACTGCCCTAAATTATACTGCTGAAACTAAGAAAGTATGGGGATAACTAGGAGTGGATGTCTGAGTGGGAGGATTGTGAGTTTTGTTCAGTTCTACATCTGGTACTCAAAACAAGTTCCTGTGCTCCTAATTCTTTAATTCTAAGTGGGTGCATTTTTGCCCCAGGCTCCAGTTGGTGAATCTCCTTGTTCTAGTAAAAAACAAAGTATGTCACATAAACCTGAAATCTGCCCACTTCTGGAGCTCCATCACACCAGCAATTTATCGCAGTCTCGCCATGCCTGGTATGTGTTTTTGCAGCGAAGTATTCACATGATGTCGTCCCTGTCCTGCGCTCATCTTGCCTCCTCCCCTCCCTTTTCCATCTTATTTTGGAGTGGGGAAAGTATGTTTTTTCCTTCTATGTGCAATAAAGCCACTCCTCTGTCCCGTGTATTGCTGTCCTTGCGCTATATCGGACCATCCCATATTTTGTTGGGGACATGTGTGTCGAAGGGCGGTCTCACTGACGAAAGAGCAGGGTGGAGCAGTTCTCTGTTCAACCGCTCAACCATGAAGCGGGAGGGAGAGAGGGCACCTGAACATCCCATGGAGTTTGAGGCCCTTGCCACCCATGCCTAGGACTTGGTCCCATTCAACTCTATGGTTCTTATTCCTGAGTAGGCATGTCTAGGTTTCCTGACCAGAACAATGTCGGTTTCCCGTTGCCATGCCAACATTGACCACAAACTTCTTCAAAAACTATTTGTTATACTTTCTCTTCACTTACATTGTTTAATATGGGGGAAAGCACAGTGTGTAGTTTTACCATAATTGCACAGTTTCAGACTGCTGTACTATGGTAATTTTAAAAAATATATTAAAAATTAACTGCAGGGGAAAGGAGAACATAGGGGGCGGGGTGAGAGATTTCAAAGGCACAGTAGTGATACAGGTGAAAAGATACATGAGCTGAAATAGTGCAACGATGCACAGACATGAAAGTGCCCAGAGCTAGACTTGCTAAGGAAACAGAGGGGGAAACCGTGAACTCAAAGCGGGGGGAGGGGGAAGTAGGTGTGATGGAGCTCCTGGTCTATACTGACCGGCAGTGGCTCTCCAGGATTTCAGACAATACCCTTTCCCAGCCTGCCTGGAGATGCTGGGGATTGAACCTGGGACCTTTTGGATGCAAAAGTATGTGTTCTGCCAGTGAACTACAGCCCTGCCAATGAAACACCCATCAGGAAGAAGCACTTTGCCTAATTTTATTTATAGATGTTGAGTTTAATGTGAATTGACTGATGATTGTCCATAAACGTTATCAATTATGCATGTTCACATGAAGGTTTAGACTGTGCATAAACGAACAGTGCCAACAGCAGATTTTGCACATTGCTGGGTCACTATGGATAATCACCAACTGATGTTAGACAATATGAATTTATCACAAACATTTCATATACTGAGCAGTTAAATGTATATGTATAGCCTTCATGCACATTTTAAACATTGACTGGACAATTATGCATGGACCCCAAGCTGTGAATGAGTCCACTGACCAGCCAATGTTCACACTACCCAATTGTACACAAGTTGACAATGTAATTCTCCAACATGGGGACTATGCATGTTGACAGACAATGGCCAAACAATTTATGTTGTCACTTTTGTGCAGAATCACTAGTATTTATGTATATTCACCATTCAATTTACATTACCAATAATATACATTAAAAACTTATAACAAATATATGCATGCATATACACACGAGAGAGAGAGAGAGAGAGACTCCAACAATGGTGATATAACTCTGGTGTTTGGAATGAAAATTGTGATCAAAGTCACTATACAATACAAAACAATATTCTGTTAATTCTGTTAATTAATAATTCTGTTGTTAATTTGTTTTGAGTCTTTTTAATAATAATAATAATAATAATAATAATAATAATTTCACACAGATGATTGTTGAAGAATTGCTGTTTTAAAGGTAATCACTCATCAGTTATCAGAAATAATATTTCAAATGCACACTAAATGTAACCTATTGACATGCAAGTTAATCTGTTTTGTAAACATTACTACTTTATATGATAATTTTGAATGTGATTCTGATAAAACCACAACTAGGCCAATTCAGATCCATATCTTAAATTCTTTTTCAAAGCAAGTTCAAAAAATTGGATGTCTCTCAATATTGCCCCTTCCCCTGAGTTTCCTCATTACTGTCACACAGTTCACATTTTAATGTGAATTTACCTAATTTTGCACTAACAAACCACTATGTGAACCAATACCTAGTTATCGTCCAGAATTATCACTTCTCTGAATTTTGCAGTTGAGCTCTCCAATCAAGAAATGAGTACAAAAAGGCTATATTCGGGAAAATAACATTTTAAAAAATGCATTCTATTAGGCAAAAATGGATACAGTTGAATAAATGTGCCCAAAAATGCATATGAATTTTCACCCCCCCAAAAAATATCAAATTTTTAGACAAACTCAATTTAAGCCTGGAGACACTCTCAAAGTTTGAGATGACCCAAACAAGGTTGGAAAACTGAGAAACTGAGGAAGTGAAATTGACAAGTTTGTCCATCCCATGTCCCCTTTTTACGATTCCTGCCTCTGGAGATCTGACTTTGGAACTTGGATGTCATGGAACTACGTGATGCGGACCTTTCTGCAGGAGCTGGGAGCGGGGAACTGAGGTCAGGTTTCATCCCCCAAAGTCAAATCTCTCTCTCCATCCTTAGAAGGGGATATCTGAATATATCTTTCACCCCTGAGACGCCAGTCCATAGGACTGCAGCTTTAGTTAGAAGTGAGGGCATACAGTTGTCCATCCATGCATAACCATACAAATTTCCCTGTTTTACATAAATTTTAAACTTTGTCTATTGTGCTAGAAAAACTAAAAAACATAATGAATCCAAACCTGTCTTTTTAAAGCAAAATGAACAGCAGGAGCACTGGTTCTCAATTGTAGTTGCCCTGTAACTTTGGCAGATATTATTTTAATGGATATCCTTGGAAAAGGACTAGAGAAATGACTGGTGGAACAAAGATATAAAGGTTTCCAATTACAAACAGCATATTTCAAGAATTCAGCCCTGACAATGTCTACTCGTAGTGGCTTGAAGTTCATTATGGTAGATATATTCTTATTACCCACTCTTGATTAAATTCACTTTCAGGAAATAAACTAACCACTCATTGCCTGGGGTTAGAATAAAACTCCTTCTCTGAATAACTTATTTCATAATTATTCATTACTGGTTTGTGTTGTAATTTATTCTGAGACACTAGGTATTGACCACCGGCGCAGAGTGGCTTACAGGCGTCATGAGTGTGAGGCAATAGTTTTATGCACACAAATAATACAAACATGCATAAAAACAATAAAATGTCATCATCGGGGGAAGGGGGAATTAGATTACTAGTTTCGCCATTGACCATGAAGATCACTGGGCTTGGATTCCTTGAAGTAGAGCAGAGGTCTTGAACCTCTTTCAGCCCAAGAGCCAAATTCCATTTGGGAGAAGTTCTCAGGGGCTATATTCCAATGGTAAAGCAGGTCCAAGGCCAGAGGCAAATGCAAATTACTGAAAATATCATCAAATTTTAGCTTAAAGCTCTTACTGCCTGTAACTAAGCCTTAGGAGAGGCATTTCAACCTTTTAGAATGGGGAAAAATTCACAAAATCCTGGAGACCACCCAGTGATTGGTGGTTGTGGGAAGGAGGAGAGAAAGTGTGGCAGGGGAAGACATGTGGCTTTCTGGAGAATCACAGTGGGCCAGATTGGGAACGAGCCAGGCCAGATTGGAACCCCAGGCTGAGTTACACCAGACTAATAGGGGAAATGCCCAAGCCCACACATGTGATCCACCACAGTGAATACAGCCCAAAAGACGTGCAATGTGCCCTTTCAAATGTTTGACAAGAACCAGGCAGGAATCTAAATCACGGGGGTTATTGAGTCCCTCATGGGGCACCATATGTCGTGAGAGGCCTATGTGTGGCTTGGTTGACCAAGAACACACTTAACTTGATCAGGGCAATGGCCCATCAAGCGATGACTGCAGCCAATTCCAGAAGTATACCAATGTAAGGTACTAATGCACAAATCCATCTCCTGTTGATTACTTTCAGCAATTGGCAAATGAAACTTAAGGGACCATGTGGGTGCAATCCCGCCACAAAATAATTGAAATCAGTCTAATTTATACCCTGCTTTGAGAGTCTGGCTAAGATGGCCACCACCACTGTGGTTCTGCTTGTACCTTCCGTCTTCCCCAACCTGGTGGCCCTCGAGAAAGCTTTAGACCGCAACTCCCAGCATTCCATACCATTGGCCATGCTAGTTTGGGCTGATGGGAAGGCTACAGTGTTGAATGCTTCACCATCAGCACTTTACCTATATAGTAAGAAAAGAAAAGAAACTATGGGAAAGCTGCCTCAACCACTACAAAATCCACAGCAGCTGTTCAACTCCTTTGCCACTCGTGACATTAATACTCAGAGAATTTCCCTAGCAAGGTATGCAGAAAAAGCACCAATGCTTTGCTAGAAACATTTATTTCCTCCACTGTGAGAGGAAATGGCCTGGGAGAGTTAGAGGAATTGAGAACAGCAGCTCTGCCCATAAAGATTTCAACCCTGATGCTATAGGTCAGTAGCTTCAATTGCTCCAGACCTGCCCACAGTTGATTTATACCATAACATTCAAAACTTACATTTTTATGGTTTTAATTATTTCAAATGGAATCGTGCAGAGACAGTGGGAAAACCTGACCGACGAAATAGGCCATGTGACAAAAACCAGAGCCTCCAACTCAAGGCAGCAGTGTGATTGCTGTTGACAGCGGTCAGTTAGTCAGGTATGTTCATAACAATATTCCTCTGGCTGTAATCTAGCAATGATGAGAGGGAGGCCCTGTGTCCCCTTTTACAGAGAACAGTCCTCTATTTGAAGGGGTGTAAGAGAACTGAACGCTCTTTGAAAGGCTGCCCTATCCAATTCCAGTTTAAAGATAAAGAACTACAAGAGCTGTTGCCCAGCATGTGGACAGTGGATTGAATAGGGAAGCACAGAGGTCACCTGGTCACATGCGATTGTGAGGTGTATACTATGTTTCTACTTAAATTATACCAATTGTTTAGCTATACATATAAATTAGCATATCTTCTTCTTCTTCTTCTTCATCTTCTTCTTCTTCTTCTTCTTCTTCTTCTTCTTCTTCTTCTTCTTCTTCAGAATCATTTACTTTTTTTTAGCAAGTGGTTGTCTTCACGGCACCAGGTTGGCACCGCCTCTCTCCTCAACCCTGTGCTTTCCCTCTCCTGGGGTAGAGTCAGGTAATCCTGAAGCCAAGGAGGGAGCATGGGGGTTCTGGGCAGCCATCCAGGTCCCGGAGCCACCCCCATCCTCTTCCTGGTGGAAGGCGACCAATTGCTGGTCGCCTTCCACTAGGCTCCACCCCTGGGTTGGCCCTGGATTGGCTGCAGAGCGACATTACATGGCGAAAGCACTGTGTTGACGTTGCTCCCTTTGAAAAAGTTGGGGTAAATCCCTGACATTTTCAAATCGGAGCATCACGGTGAAGCTCTGCAGCAGCCGTGAAGCTGCACCTGCATTGTCTAACCGATGGGGCTCAGATCCACAGCCACCACAGGGCTTTCACCATGTGTAGACACAGTCCCCAAGTCATAGGTGACTAATTTAAATGATGACAAGTTTAGCTAAAGAGTAGTAAGATCACATGACATGGGTAATAGAGACTCCTTCCTAAAATAATGCAAAACTACAGTCCGTCCTGGTAGTGGCCTAAGAGTATCCATGGTTTCAATGAAGAACTGAACCAATCAATGACCACAAGCAAAATGGGGGGGGATCCAAAGATGATACCCAAATTTTTATTATGTAAATCCAACACATTTCAATTCATATATGCTCCACCTCGGGTAATGTTCTTCCATATTTCAGTAGCAAGTACCTCTCTCTGATGAATGCTTTCTCCCATGGGAGATACTTGCACTTGAAATACGATGGAAAATTCTCTTAGGAGCAGCCTCTACGACTTGAAATGCATTGGATTTACATAATTAACATTTTTCTAGTCCCTTTTCAGATGCAGTACAAGGCACAGCCTTCTATCCCTGCCCTGCCCATGTTGTCCTACCCATTTTGTAAAGCATTGCCAGCATACATATTTATTTATTTATTGCATTTTTATACCGCCCAATAGCCAAAGCTCCCTGGACAGTTCACAAAAATTAAAACCAGGCTCTGACATGTCATGTTCTTGCCCTTTTTCATGTCTGGGAACATCCAGCAGGCCTATCCAGTGGAAATTTAGGATGCTTTTAGGATTTTTTTTAGGAAGTTTTAACAATGTATACTATGTTTTTAATCAGTATTTTATGTATTTTATACTTACTGTTGTTCCCCGCTTCAATCAGGATGGAGAGGCAGGTAAGAAATAAATTTTTTATTATTATTATTATTATTATTATTATTATTATTATTATTATTATTATTAATTTGCTAGGGTATTTCAAATTTGCAATGTGTGAACTATTGCATGAGGGTTTCCAAATTACCACTTTTCATGCAGACATGTGCAATTTTTATTGACTATTCTTGCCAGGGGTGTCCATTTTATTTGTGTCCCCTTCTGCCAGCAGTATCCGTTCCATGGGCACAACGGACAAGTTGCATCCACCCCACCTATCTTCATACATAGAAAGCATCCTTTTCTACCTTAAGTCATTTGCATTTCTCGCTCCCCTTTCCCTACAGTGTCATTGCACTGGGGGAAGAAATCCCCAATAGATGGCATTCAGGGACCTACATCTCAGCAAACATTTATTTATTTATTTATTTATTATTACATTTCTATACCGCCCAATAGCCGGAGCTCTCTGGGCGGTTCACATGAGTCACAGCTGATGTGTAATCTATCTGTCTATCTATCTATCTATCTATCTATCTATCTAAAGTATTTTTATCCCACTCCTCAGCACAAAAATGAAACAAAAACAAACTAAACAAAAAAGATCACGGAGCAGCTTACAATCAATCAGTAAAATAAGGCAATCTTACGATCTCCCTTGCTCCCTTTTCTTTCCCACAAGGCAAATGATGTCAGTCAGTCCTCGGAGGGGTCCCACTGGAGCAAGCCTTGATGGTCCATCACCCTGCTTCTCTCTCCCTCACTTTGTTCTTTTCTTTTCCCTCATAGCCATATTGGAACGTTTACTCCCTTTCCTTAACACTATGAGAAATGTTTGTGTAATTACTGCAGTGGGGTTTTTTTTTTTTTTTACCTCCCCAGTGCAAGAGTTGCTGTTCCAGCAGTTTGCAAACCAAAGCCCCGTTTCTGGATTAGTCTCTGCCACAAGCAGGCCTCATGTCAATCCCCCCTCTTTGCCCCAGAAGGACCAGCTCAGCAGAACAGGGATTGTTCGTCTAACAGCTGCAACATGAGAAAGGGGTCATTTACATAAATGGAAACATTCAACCGTAATAAGCAAGGCAAACAAAGGAGAAGGGGAGAAAAGAGAGATGTGAACAGAAGGGAATAGGGGGGGAAAAGACTGGAGGAGGACAGGAAAGCAAAAAGCAGGAGGAGGGGAAAGAAAGAGAGAGAGAGAGAGAGAGAGAGAGAGAGAGAGAGAGAGAGAGAGAGAGAGGAGAGTAAGAAGAAGGTTCTATGTTATGGAGGGCAACCCACAGGATGCATGTGGCCTCCCTGGCTTCTAGCACAGCCCCAGCCACAACAGAGGCTGAAAAGGGACACATTTGGCTTGAACACAACCTCAGTTTGTCCCTTTCAGAAGCAAACAACCTCTTTCCCCCCCATCGCCATATTGCCCCCAGGTGGTCCAGAGGGTGGCAGTTGGCCCGGGGAAACTCCCTTCCCCCACCCGTGCTCTAAGTGGGAGGTGATGACAGATGCCATCCCTGACACAGTTCTTCCACTGCTGGCACTAAGCAGACATGGGCCTATAATCTACCTAAGGGAATCCCACGTACCAACCATCTGTAAGTTGCCTTGAGCTTTTGGAGGAAGAACTACCAGAAGTGTAACAAGCGAAAACTATATATAGAAGAGGGTTAACTGAGCAAAGTTGTATTTCCTGAAATTGGTAGCAACAGAGAAAAAGAATGGAATGGGTACAGAAACGAACATAGATCAAAGCTCACACTACTTTTCTGAGTGATGAGAAGGACCCAGGTTTGGTCATCTTTGGAAGTAGGTCACTGGAGGCTTATTGGTGTTTTATAATATCTGTATTTATTTACAAAATGCAAATGTTGAGCATTGGTAGAAGCATCAACCCCCAGCATCTCCAGGTAGGGCTAGGAAAGTTTCCTGCTTGAAACCCTGGAGAACAGCTGCCAGTCTGTGTCAACAATACAGGGCTAGATAGACCTATGGTCTGACTCCATATAAGCTACTTCCTATGTAGTCTGACACCTCTAGAGGGCATCAGGTTGGAGAAGGCTGGTCTAAGCTCAGCTTTCTGTGTGTCTTTCAGTCTGTCTGACCCAAACTGTATACAAGGGGTAATCTAGATCTTTGACCATCACCTAGTCGTCTCCTCTGACCATCACCTAGCTTTCTTGGTCCATCTTAAGCTCCCATGAAGACACATCAGCTGAGTTTCACAAGCTATCAACATTCTTTTGTCATGTTCAAGGCATTGCCACTGGGCAACCCTCACTGGTAGATGAAATCTAGTAGGAAACCCATAACAATATGCATATTACTATAAATAACGTATAGGAAAAGAAGCATCCTTGTATAATCTTCTCAGAATGGCCCAAAGATTGTCCAGCTTCTTGACCCTGTGGGGAAGAAGAAGCGAGGGAGACAGGAGCAGGTACAGACCATCAGGGCCTGCTCCAGTTGGACTCCCCCCACCACAGGGCTAACTGACATCATAGCCCTGTGGGGAAGAAGAAGGAGCTGATGATCTGCCCCTCCTTTGGGAGTTACGAGGGGGAAGCAGGGGCTTCCCACCAGCCCTGCTGAACAGTCTCCTTGATTTCTATTTCTTTTTCCCCTCTTCCCTCCCCATACCCTTTTCCTTGTGTGTCGTGTCTTTTTTAGAATGTAAACCTGAGGACAGGGACGGTCTTCTTTACGAATTGATTGTAAGCACCTCTGGGAACCTTTTTGGCTGAGGTGTGGAATAAAAAATACTATAAATAAATAATAATAGCCTCATTCTTGCTTCATGCTTACATGTCTGATCACTCCCCACATTTTTAGCCTCATAAGACTGCAGCTTCTGGCTGTACTATAATGCACACTCTGTGCATTATTCTCAAACAATGCTTTTTCTCTCAGCTCTTGTTCCTTCTTGTTGCTGCTTGTCTTTCACCACACAAAGAGGACCATGTTGCAGTTACATGTGTGAATTTACCTAGGGTGACCATATGAAAAGGAGGACCGGGTTCCTGTATCTTTAACAGTTGCATAGAAAAGGGAATTTCGGCAGGTGCCATTTGTATATATGAAGAACCTGGTGAAATTCCCTCTTCACCACAACAGTTAAAGCTGCAGAAGCTATACTAGAGTGACCAGATTTAAAAGAGGGCAGAGCACCTGCAGCTTAACTGTTATGATGAAGAGGGAATTTCACCAGGTTCTCTATATATACAAACAACACCTGCTGAAATTCCCTTTTCAATACAACTGTTAAAGATACAGGAGCCCTGTCCTCCTTTTCATATGGTCACCCTAACTTACCCTAACTCATCTCATCCTGTCCAGCTGCCAGTTTTCCAAGAGACTTCCTTCCCCTCTAACAACTTGGATACTGTTGTTTTTAAGTTTCTGATGGTTTTTAAATTTTGTATACTTTTTAATGTTTACTGTTTTAACTTTTGTGAACCGCCCAGAGAGCTTTGGCTGTGGGGCGGTATATAAATGTAATAAATAAATAAATTTAGAGTGTCTTACATGGAGACGACAGACAACTGGGGCTGGCCCTACCATTAGACAGAATAAGGCACCCGCCTTAGGCAGCAGATCTTGGGGGTGGGCAGAGGCAGCTAGATGTTGCAGTAAAGAGATATGTATGCCATATAGCATGCCCTACTTCTTCTAAACTATCCTGTTGCCCTGGGTACAAAGGACAATGCAAGTGGCCATATGTTTTCTTTTACAGAAGACAGTCCTCTATTTGAAGGGCTGTCAGAGGACCATCCTTTTTTATGGTGTCCTCTGTTTGAAGGGCTGTCCAGTCCAAATCTGGTATCAAGATAAAGAACCATCAGAAGGAAGAGCTGGACTTTGATGTTGACCATCAACAGTACCTGGACAGCAGACTGAGCAAGACACATGAGTCACCTGATCACAGCCTTAATCATTATGGTGAGATATATTGCATTTCTATTTAAATTTCAGTAATTATTTCTAAAATTTGCATTTATTCATACATATTAGCATATGCAAATCAGTGACCTCTTTTGTCCTCTTTGTTGGTGATATGCCAGGAGCCACCCTAAAACTTCTGCCTGTTTGTTTGCACTCTCCCTATGGCTCTGACTCCACCCATCCCCAAATATCCAGAGAGAAAGTACAAGGCAAATGGAGGGTGCCTGTGTGCTCCAAGAACAGGTAGAGTCAGCAAGAAAAAGCAGCAGGGAGGGTCCCGAGGTCAGCATGAATGATAGCTTCTTCAGGTGCCTGAGGATTGTGACCCCTGCAACACCAGCCCTGCAGATACCTAGCCCAGAATTGCATCAGGAATGGCACCCAGGTGCAGTACAGATCATATAGCTCCGTTGTACATGAGCGTGCGTCCAATGCACAGCTGACATTGGGACCAACGTAGAAACATCTTTAAACAAAGCGATCATCTTTTGCAAGAGGAACCCAAACTGGACCTCTTTCCTTCGCAAGGTTTTCCTGCACAAGGTTCAGCATTTCAGCAGACTGTGGAGCAGTATTCTACCACGGCAGCAGATTTCGGTAGCATTTCCATTCATTTCCACCTCCCGTTGATGAACACATGTGAAGTCAAGTAAGCCCGAGCGCCTCCTATTCTCTGCTGAAGCAAGAGTTCCACTGTTTTCCCTGCTGGGAGTTCGGGGTGCCTGAAGAAAGCAAAATTGGGTCAAGAGGAGGAGGAGGAGGAGGAGGAGGAGGAGAAAGAGGCAGAGAAAAGTGGAACAAACATCAGGGCTAATCAAGATAAATCAAGCCATGACGTAGAGCATAAGCCACACGCTGCCTTCCATTCAACCAAAGAACTTGACTTGTCCAGCACTTGAGGTTATTTTCCATTTGTAATTAGGGCAACAAAGAAACAGCCTTTTCCTGTTCTGCTCCATCAGCACAGCCGCAGCAAACATCCTCATTTTCAATAACTCTTCCCCTTTATCTCACACTGCCTGATGCCTAATAAGCTGATTGCTATTTACTTTGGAGCAACAGCTAATCTGTTAATGATTGATTTTAAATTTTTACAGCCATTTGTCTCTGGCAGGACTTGAGATGGTGAGCGGCATTCTTTTCCTACCTGATGAATTGGCTTTTCTTTAAGAGAGAGAGAGAGAGATTTAAGTCAAAAGTCCTCATGGTTGTATTTTGCTGACAAACAGCTGATATACAGCAAGCAAGGAACAAATGGTTACTCTTCACGAAAAATTCATCGGCCTCTGAAACAGTCAGCAAATAATATAAGTGGACATTTTGTTAATAGTAGCGGTGGGGGTAAAGACCTTTTTTCCCCCTATGTGTGAAATAAAACATAATTGTGCTATAAATTTCAGAGCTTAAAATTCTTAATTAACAAAATTGATGCTCATCACCAGACTGGAGCAAAGGGAATATGAACTAATACAAGGACTGTCCTTTTAAAATGATCTCAATTGTATACCATATGATATATGTATTGGCATGATATACACTTTAAAGTGAATTTCATTTCCCATTAAAGAACTGCCAAATAGACAGTAGTTATTTTAATTGGTACAACACAGCGGTGCTGTGGGGGGGGGGTTAATCACGGAGTCGAAAAACGGAGGAGGAAAGAACTTCCTCACCTGTGCATTACTCTGAAAGGAACGGGCAAAATTCTTACAGCAGAAGGCTACATCTTATATATAAAATCCTCATTTATGACACATCCAGGCAGGCGGTATCAAGGAACGAGTGCTTAACACTCCAATCGAGATAGTCATTTTTATTCACTTAAAGAGCATTGGTAAGTATCACTGCAGAAGGATAACCTATAGGAAGCTTATGACCTGACCCAGTGCATTAAAATGGTTGGTCCTTGTTCCCTTAACGTTTCTGCAGTGATGAGCTAGACCACCCTTGAATATCTCTGTGAGATTCCAGAAGAAAGGGTAACAGCTAGTTACTCCAAGGCCGTGTCTACACCAGCCGTTCATTCAGGGATTATATTGAAGTCATCCCTACTGGGCCACATGGTGTTCACCTATTCCCGCAGCAATCTCGGGTTGACCACTCAGTTATTCAGGAGTATTCCTGTCTGGATTTGTAGCGGCTTTTCTGGCTCTCTCACTACAATTCCGAAGTCCGCAGCTGGTGTGCCCCCCCCCCTTCACAAAGCTGTTGCTGTTTGACGCCAGCTCCTAACACAGTGAACAGCCAATCCGCTGTCAGGGGTGTGTGCATGGGCATCGGCGTGTTTCGCCAAGTGTTTCTTTTCTTTTAACACAAATATATTGATGTGCAGGAGCTCACTTTCAACAAAGTACCTATTCCCCCCTGCATTGCTGTGTGTCTGTGCTGGTGTGCACCTCAGAGGATGTATTTTTTTAAAAAAAAAATCTGTGCCCCATACCCATCTGTCCAGTCCCGCCCACTTCTCCCGATACATATTTAGAACCACCATCACGGGGCTCACGTCCTCCCACAACAGCTCTCCTTTACTTCTCTCACGTGTGCCCCGTGAGCGACGATTACGGAAGCAGGAAACCTCACAATTATCCCTCCTCCATTGTGAAAGGGCTGTAGGTGTAGATTAGGCCCAAGTCTCACAGCTGACAGTTCACTGTCCTCCAACTATACACTTCCTCTATATACACATGTCAACCTGAGGATAACGCTTCATGTATTTGATAAAGTGAAGTCTAATCCACAAAATCTTTGGTGCCATAATAAATGTGTTAGCCTTTCTTTAACATGTCACAAGACCAGTAGTGTAGTGATAAGTGCAGGCGCTCATCATGACAGTACCCATAGTCATGCCCCCAGGGAGCTGCATCCGGCAGCTGCATCCATCCATGTCAAGAAACCAGGTCTAACAGTTTTCATCCCCTGTAAAGCTAATGGGTCTCAATTGCCTATACAAGAGCAAGCAAGCCTAAATTATTTTGTATGACAACAGCAAACAATATATTGTTGGTGAGAAAAATTCATTCGACACTCCCAGGTACTGTGAGTATTGCAGCTAAGCACAGAGAGAACAGGAAAGTCTGAGTGGAGGAGAGATGAAGTCACCATCCCTCCTAATAAACAACTTGAGCCTTCTCCCTTACCAACCTGCCCAGTCACTAAGGTCATTATAAAGCATGCTCCCTGGTGGTTCCACATGGACCAGTGGACTAACTGGTGTCCACTAGGAGAAGAGCCTTAGTGTGGTGGCCCCTTTTCTTTGGAATTCCCTGCCCCTGGAAATCAGGCCAGAACCAACACTGTGCTGCTTCCAGTGCCTCCTGAAAACAGCTCTTTTCCAGGAAGCATTCCTCAATTTACCAGCCACTTTATTTATTATTGCATTTATATCCCTCCTTTTTCTTCCAAGGAGCCCAAGGTGGCATACATAATCCTTCTCCTCTCTATTTTATTATCACAGCAACAACCCTGTGAGGTAAGTTGGGTTGAGAGTCTGTGACTGGCCCAAAGTCACCCAATGAGATTCCATGGCTGAGTGGGAGTAGAACTTGGATTTCAGTAGGTGTCATCTCAAGAGAGGGCAGGGCTCCTGCAACTGTTGTGATGAAAAGGGAATTTCACTAGGTGCTGCATGCATACAACTGACACCTGATGAAATTCCCTCTTCTATACAACTGTTAAAGATATCGGAACCTCGTCCTCCTTTTCATATGGTCACACTAGCAGTATATAAATATTGGAAGGAAGGAAGGAAGGAAGGAAGGAAAGAAAATTGCTGGATCTGTGAACCCTGTCTCCACTACACTACTGCACAATTTTATTTTATTTATTTATTTATTACATTTTTATACCGCCCAATAGCCGAAGCTCTCTGGGCGGTTCGCAAAAATTAAAACCATGATGAAACAACCAACACCATGATAAAACAAGAGCCTTTGTTGTTGTTTTACCACTAAGCGTTAGAGTTTCACTTGTTTTCTTAGTACTGGTCTACACCACGAGTGTTGAACCTTACGCCAATGGGCCAAACCAGCCTGCCTGGGGTCCCATTCCAGCCCTACAGGGTTCCCCCAGCACCACCCCTTTTCTCCAGCCACTGAGCATTTGGTGGCTCCCTGGCTTTAGTGCACTTCATACCCCCTTCTGACAGGCTAAAATGCCTCTCCTAAGGCTTAATTATTGACAGTAATAAGCTAAAATATGCTGGTATACTACTGGAGTATGGCCCCTGTCTGGGAACTTCTCCGAAAGTTGGCCTCATGCTGGTCTACACATTCAGCAAAATCGTGTGGTAAAGTCCTTTGGGGGTTGTATCACTTCAGATTGCGATTGGGGTGTCACATGACTGAATGTCCCACAAGGATGCATACACGAAACAAGCACATTGGGAAGAAAGGCTCTACATAGCCCATTCCCTGCTGTGCTAGTTGTTCGTGTCCAGGGAGTCTATCACAGGAGGGTGCAACCTTCCATCTGCAGAGTGAAATGGTGGGATCCCATAAGGGATCATCATGCAATTTTGCTGAACATGTGGCTTGTCTTATATTTGGGATTTCCGGTGGCAGTTGCTGTTCCAATCAGCTCCAGAGATATGCAAGTTCATGATCTGTGGCCAGTGTGCCCTGATTCTGAGCAATTATCTTTTTCCTGCTAACTCCAGTTCTAGATCCATTTCTGGTCATGCTTAGAGAGCTGGGGGAGAGGTAATCTACATTTGAATCAGGGGTTGTGGGCCAGCCCATGGGACAACCCTGCCACAATATGCTCTAGAACAGGGGTGAGCAGAAGTCCCTGCCAGCACAGCCAACAGTCAGGAATGCTGGGAATTGAAGTCCAAAACATCAAGCGATCTACTTTCTGCCCATCCCTGCTCTAAGAAGCAAAATTTTAACTAATCCAGTGCTGTGATTCCATTTTTCTGTCAACAGTTTCAGGTGACCCAGTTTTTCAAGCTGCAAAACCTTCTTACTCAATGTAAGTTTGAAGGCAAAGGGAGCTGCGTTATCTAAAAGGGTCAAACACACCAATTGCCTTTGAGGCCAATACAATTTTTTTCACTCTGAATTCAGAAGGTTTTGGCCAATAAAGTTCTGATTCTGGATAATTGTATGGATAATAGTCCCAATTCTTTGGCACTGCTTAACTGCTTTTTCTACACTAATTTATTTTTACCAACCAAAGGGGATTCAAATAATAATTGACAATGTAGTATATCTTCTTTTTTTTAAAAAAACAACAACAACTTGCTGGGTGGGAGATAAATGGCCTAATACTGGCCAGCAGCTGATGCTTCAGAGGAAATGTACAAAGCAATAGGATGAAAAGAAAGGAAAAGGAAAAGTCCAAGCACTGTGCTTTACGTTCAGTTTCTGGTAGTCTACACTTTGGGATATTCATGTTTCCCACAAGTGCCCTTGACATAATTATAATACTAACCAATATTCTATCTCATGACAGTGAGATATTAGCAAGAACTTCAAAAAAAAATATTTTGCTTCATTTAAGGCTGTTGGTTAATTTCACAGTAAACCCCATTGAACAGAGAGAGACTTACTTCTGAGTAAACACATATAGAACTGATTTTTAATAGTGTGGTCACTCAGAAGCTTTCTTTTTTAAGTCTTTAAACAGCAAACTGGAAAGAAGTCCTCTGCAACCCCATGCTTACTTCTGAGGTCTTATTTCTGTTTACTCAGAAGTAAGTCTCTCTCGGTTCAATAGGGTTTACTCAAAGGTAAGGCTGCATCTGATTTTAGTATGTTCACACTTCAAGGCCTCCAGGCAGAGTGAGGGGAATGGGTGTAGCCTAGGCAACAGGGAATAATCACATAGGGAGGGAGGGCACAGTGTCCAACTACCACCAACCAATGAACTGTACGGGGAGGTACAAAGGAGATCTGAGAGTGCATCTCAACAGAAGAACAGCGATAGGCTGGTGCACACGAGAGGAGAGGTATAAAGATGAATGAGACGTAAAAGCACAAAGGTGTAAGTTGATCAGGCTTTCACAAGCTATGGAAACGAGGGCGGATAATTCAAGGGTAAACCAGGGCAAACGTACAAGTGTGATGGAGCTTTTAATATTTGAAAGACCCTGTGGAAAGGGAGGAGACCTGAAGGATGACAGCTAAACTGAGCCAAGACTGACAGCTAGAACTGAGCCAAAGTTTCTCAGAAGTCTTTTTTCCTCCCAGAAGAATTGCGAGATTTTTCACTTTTCATGCCCTAAAAATAAAACGCTACTTTGCAGAATTTTCTCAAAATTTTCTTCACCGTGTTTTTAGGTGTGGTAGCCACCTTCCATCTCCCCACCACAAAATGCCCCAGAACAACGCTAGGTATGGGGAACTGTGGGGGATGCAAAATGGGGGCCAGTTGATGGTGTTGCCACTTGCAGTGGTCGTGCAGAATCCCAGAAGCCCTTGGGGGGGGGAGAACGAAGCTGAGTTACAACTCCTGCCAATACTCAATCCCACCTGTGAGAAACTGTTAAGAGAATTTCTCCTCCCCCTGGAGAAATTCAATGAAATTGTCCCCCCAATTTCTCTGCCCAAAAGACGGTGGAGAATTTCAAAAGACCTTTGATGAACAGCTCTACTTAACAATGAAATCATTTTCATTCACACACACACACACACGTATTCATGAATATATGTTCATTCATATCAGAGCAGCTGAAACAAGCAAAAGCCAAAATGTTTTATTTTAATCTTTTAATATTTCTGTTTTCTTAGTCACACGCACACACACACTTTTAATAAAGTGTTCCAGTGCCCAGTCATGGCTGGCATGAAAAATGTTTGGATAGATCCAGGCTTAGTCATATGTACAGTACAGACATTGTCATCAATGGGATGTACATTTCTGCATTGATTTCTATGGGTTTACTCTAAGTATGACTATGGCTGGATCCAACCTGTCAAATCTATATTTTCCTTATATGGGTAAGATTCCATTCTTTCATCTGACTATTTGATTCAAACAGTGTGTTACATTATCTCTTGTTTTTTAAAAGTGTACTTGAAATGGACATTTTTTATTGTGAAGAAAAAGTAGCCATGGGACTCCAATCCAGAATGTGCCCTTGATCCAGATTGGGGCTCTGTGCCAGTTTCCTGCTGCAAATGGACCCTCCCTGGCTACTATTTGCCCCCAAAGGTATTGTTTGCATTAAACATCTATTGGAGCAAACATCAGCCACGACCACAACTTTGGGCAGGAAAATGGGACAGGGACCTAAAACAGATCAGAAGCACATTCCAGATAAAGGCTCTTTTACTTTGACTTCAAAAAAGAAGTGACCAGTTTAAATATGCTTCTTCTTTTTGAAACAACTTTTGATTTGCCTTCTCTTTACATTTCTGATTTTATTTTATTGTATGATACCTATGCTGAATCTACTTTCAGTTTCATAGCAGAATTAAAATCCAGGCACTATACAAGGAGAGTTTCTTTTTCTGCTACATAGCCTACTAAATAACCTCTAGGTTGTACTGTGGTATAGAGCGATAATACAAATACAAATTGTATTTGTATTATCAAATTTACAAATTTACAGGAAATTGTGCTTTCGTTCACTTTCAGAAATAATACTCCAAGTTGACTGCCCTAAAAAAATACTGAGTAAGTGTTCTGAAAAAACAGAAACGAAACTCAGGGATCACGCCATCATCTAAAGAACCTGTAAACAACTGTGAGTAAGGAATCATGAGTGCGCAAGAAATGCCTCATGTAGAAAAGTCCCGGGTTTTGAGGTTAGTAAGTTTAGCTGCACTTTAAGGCGGGGAATTGATAATTGCAAATAATTATTTCTATAAATGAACCCCTTGTTCATAGCACAGTGGAAGAGCAGGCTATGTTACCTGCCATATAAACCTCATTTTGAAGAACACGTGAAGCAAATGCAATTGCTGCAACACACAAAGAGGAGCACAACGGGTTAACCTGCTGGGTGCTCTACTGATAGTTTTCTGTATCTCTTGGTTAGATCTTAATGTCAAAAACAAAATATTGAACCATGTATGCAAAGCCTTTCTCTTCAAGATGGAAATTGCAATACTTAAATCATCTTGAAAACACAGGAATGTTATTACTTCTGGATTATAATCAAAATACAGAACCCCATTTTCACTAAGTCAACTAGAAATACATTTTGGTATTATCCACGACACACACAACAGATGTGTGTGTGGTGGGGTGGTGGTGAATTTATTTATTTATTTATTTATTTATTACATTTTTATACCGCCCAATAGCCGAAGCTCTCTGGGCGGTTCACAAAAATTAAAACCACAGTAAAACACCCAACAGTTTAAAACACAATTACGAAATACAGTATAAAAAGCGCAACCAGGATAAAACCACACAGCAAAGTTGATATAGGATTAAAATACAAAGTTAAAACAGTAAAATTTAAATTTAAGTTAAAATTAAGTGTTAAAATACTGAGTGAATAAAAAGGTCTTCAGCTGGCGACGAAAGCAGTACAGTGTAGGCGCCAAGCGGACCTCTCTGGGGAGCTCGTTCCACAACCGGGGTGCCACAGCGGAGAAAGCCCTCCTCCTAGTAGCCACCTGCCTCACTTCCTTTGGCAGGGGCTCATGGAGAAGGCCCCCTGTAGATGATCTTAAGGTCCGGGTAGGTACATATGGGAGGAGGCGTTCCTTCAGATAACCTGGCCCCAAACCGTTTAGGGCTTTAAATGTTAATACCAGCACTTTGAATTGGGCCCGGACCTGGACTGGCAGCCAGTGAAGTTGTAAAAGGACTGGCGTAATGTGATCTCGCCGGCCAGTCCCTGTTAATAACCTTGCTGCCCTGTTTTGCACCAGTTGAAGTTTCCGGACCGTTTTCAAAGGCAGCCCCACGTATAACGCATTGCAGTAATCCAAACGAGAGGTTATCAGAGCATGGATAACTGTAGCTAAGCTATCTCTGTCCAGATAAGGGCGCAGCTGGTATATCAGCCTGAGCTGATAAAAGGTGCTCTTTGCCACTGAGTTCACCTGTGCCTCAAGTGACAGTTCTGGATCCAAGAGCACCCCCAAACTACGGACCCGATCCTTTAGGGGGAGTGCAACCCCGTCCAGGACAGGGCAAACATCACCTCGCCGGACAGAAGAACCACCCGCTAACAGTACCTCCGTCTTGTCTGGATTGAGTCTCAGTTTATTAGCCCTCATCCAGTCCATTACCGTGCCCAGACACTGGTTCAGAACAGCCACTGCCTCACCTGGGTTTGATGAAAAGGAAAGGTAGAGCTGGGTATCATCCGCATATTGATGACACCTCAGTCCACATCTCCGGATAACCTCCCCCAGCGGCTTCATGTATATGTTAAACAGCATAGGGGATAAGATAGAGCCCTGTGGAACCCCATGGCTTAGGTGCCACGGCACAGAGCAATAATCCCCCAGCACCACCTTCTGGAATCGGCCATCCAAGTAGGAGCGGAACCACTGCAACGCAGTACCTCCAACTCCCAGCTCAGACAACCTATCCAGAAGGATACCATGGTCGATGGTATCGAAGGCCGCTGAGAGGTCCAGGAGAACCAACAGGGTCGCACTCCCCCTGTCTCTCTCCCGACAGAGGTCATCCCACAGGGCGACCAAGGCAGTTTCCGTTCCAAAACCAGGCCTGAAGCCCGATTGAAATGGGTCTAGATAATCCGTTTCATTCAAGAGTGCCTGGAGTTGTCCTGCAACCACCCGCTCAAGCACCTTGCCCAGGAAAGGGATATTAGCCACCGGCCTATAGTTGTTAACATCCTCCGGGTCCAGATTAGGCTTCTTCAGGAGTGGTCTAATTACCGCCTCTTTTAAAGAGGCCGGCACCACTCCCTCTCTCAAGGAGGCATTTACAACCTCCTGGACCCAGCCGGCGATCCCCTCCTTATTTGATGTAATGAGCCATGAGGGGCAAGGGTCAAGCACACAGGTGGTCGACCGGACTTGGCCAAGCACCTTGTCCACATCCTCGGGCCTCACTAACTGAAACTCATCCAATAAAACTGAACCGGACGGCGCTCTGAACACCTCTACTAGTGGAGCTGCATTAAGTGTGGTGTCCAATTCATGACGAATCTGAGCGACTTTATCTTCAAAGTGCCGTGCAAATTTGTCACAGCGTGCTACCGAGGGTTCCACCATCTCTCGCCCTGGCCCAGAGTGTAACAGGCCGCGAACCACCCGGAAAAGCTCCGCCGGACGACACTGAGAAGACGCAATGCTGGTGGAAAAGAACTGCCTCTTTGCCACCCTCACCGCCACAGAGTAGGCTCGATAGTGAGCTCTAACCCGTGTTCGATCAGACCCAGCACGAGTCTTCCTCCACCTGCGTTCTAGCCGTCTCCCCTCTTGCTTCATCGCCCTCAGCTCAGGTGTATACCAAGGAGCTGACCGGGCTCTGCTCAGAGGGAGAGGACGCTTGGGCGCGATCGTGTCAACCGCCCGAGTCATCTCTGCATTCCACAGAGCGACCTGGGCTTCGACAGGAGCACCGGCCATACCAGCAGGAAAATCCCCCAGAGCCCTCTGGAATCCATCGGAGTCCATTAGCCTCCGGGGGCGGACCATTTTAATAGGCCCCCCACCCTTGCAGAGGGGAAAGGCCGCCGAGAGTCTAAACCTCAGTAGGAAGTGATCTGACCATGACAAGGGGGTAGATGTTAGTTCCCCCACTTCCAGATCACCATCCTCCTGCCCAGTCGAGAAAACCAGATCAAGCGTGTGTCCCTTTGCGTGTGTTGGGCCGATGACATGTTGAGACAGCCCCATGGTTGTCATGGCAGCCATGAAGTCCTGAGCCGCTCCAGAGACAGCAGCCTCGGCATGGAAGTTGAGATCCCCCAGAACCACCATCCTGGGGGTTCTCAACACCAGGTCCGAGACAACCTCCGTCAGCTCAGGCAGGGAGACTGTGGGGCAGCGGGGTGGACGGTACACCAGCAGAATCCCTAATCTGTCTCGAGTACCCAACACACAGTACAGACACTCAAGATCAGCACTCGACTGAACAGGAAGCCTAGAGAGGGAGATTGTATTCCTATAGATCACGGCAACCCCCCCTCCCCGGCCCTCGAGTCTGTGCTGGTGCTGCACCGAGTACCCAGGAGGGCAGAGCTGGGTGAGAGCAACCCCTCCCAGTTCCCCCACCCAGGTCTCAGTGATGCATACCAGGTCAGCCCCCTCATCCACAATCAGATCATGGATGAGAGAGATTTTGTTTTGGACTGACCTGGCATTCAGCAGCAGCACCACCAGACCCGAGAGCAAGCTGATAAGGCCGCCAGGAACCATCTGGTTGGGGGAAGGACTAGAAGAGGGGACAGCTGTAAGGAATCTGTCCCCTCTTCTCCTCATCTGGCCTGTTCCTCCCCCAGCACCATACCTCCCCCTACCCGTGACCACAGTTATGCAGCTTTACATTGATTGTCTGGGTTATTCCAATGCGCAGAAAAGACAGTGCTAAAGCATTTGAACAATGCAAACACCAATCTTATTAATATTTTAGATGCCATAAGACACACAGACTCCATCTTCTGTCAGCAGCATCATGGAAAGAATCAAAGCCAGCTTGGGAGCAAAGAGCCTGGACCCCTACAGTGGTCTATTGACCTTCCTGTGAAGCAGATATCATGTGACAGAGATTGCCTATCTCAGCAGACGCACTGGAAACAGGAGAAAGTGTTAAATATAACCAGGTGGACAGTGATGAATTGACATGCTGAAAAATCGAACACTTCAGTAATCAGCCTAAGGATCTGATATCAACAACATTTTTCAGTTTTGTCCAAATTCATTGAAAGGTGTAGTTTAGCAAGTTCACTTCTCATTGGCAAGACCTTTTATCTTTATGCAGGGTTTCTGATTGAATTCTGGACCATCCACATTGGATTTTGTGTCATTGTTGTTCTTTGCATCGAAAGCCAGCTAAACATTTGCATATGAGCAAAATGTCAAACAAAACTGGAACGAATACACACCGGGCCAAGGGAAGGTTGGAGGCTTCTCGACACCAGTTATAAAACTGAATCCTTCGATCCCAAAATTGGGAGCAGAGAGGGATTCCTAAAAATGTAGATCTGGCATAATGTTTTGAATGCACTGTTATATTTTTGAATTTGGATGCATAATAAGATAGGAAGAGAGAGTTTGTATTACTCCTGTTAGTGTGGGAGCCTTTAGGGAAGCTAAATTATCGCATTATTCCTTGAAACAGTTAGAATTTATGATCATCTATACTATCTTCACAACAACAAGACCCTTTTCAGTGCCCTACGTAGTCCAATGTATGGGTGCTCCGCAGCTCAGAATGGTCATGCACTTAGAACAATGGCATGAGGCCAGTGAGGGGTCTGAAAACATTCTTCTCGTCATTGCTGAGCCCCAGCTTTCAGTGGCAGATCTGAATGAGCCTGTGTGTGTACAAACTGGCTATATGGAGCAGGGGACAGAGCCGGCCCCCATCTTGATGGTGGCAGTTTAGTGCCTGGAGGCTTCGGGCTCCCGCTTTGGCGCCCCTTCCTGGCATCTGTGCGGAAGGAGCGTCAAAGCGAAATTGCCACCGCTGCCAGCAGGCCGAGCACTGGGGAGGGGTGAGGAGCAGGGCAGCCAGCTCTCTGACCTCCCTCTGGCTGCCCCGCTCCTGTCCCATCCACCCACCCACCCACCTGTGTGTGTGTTTTAATCTGTAGATGCGAACCATAGGGGGTTTGCCCCTGGATGGGTTCGGGATGGTGGCTGTGTCATATAGATGACCTGCTGCCACTCCAGATCCACCCCGGGGCAAACCTCTCATCAAGACAAGCCCCCAGTGGCCACAAGCGGGCACTAACCTGGTCCCCCTTTACACTCATGCAGGTAGTGCTATTGTGGAGAAACCCCCACTCATTGCCTGGAGCCCTCCCTTGCTTTCCTTCAGACTTTGACTCTGGGATGTTCCACAGAAGGGTCAGGAATACAAGGAATCTTATGCCTGAGATAGTTTTGTCCTGAAATTGTCACTGCTACGAGCCTAGCCGCTGGTTAACAGGAACATGGGCTGGATCTATTACATTACAGTGTAAACCATTACAGTGGTTGCGCATGTATATCAATAGAGTGGGCAGGGATAGGGTGATAGGTGTAAGGCAGAAGTGTTGTTGTTTTAATTTGTGAGGGATGCGCACGATTTCTTCTGCTGCCCCTTATGCCTGGAACGCTCTTCCAGAACATTTGAGAACTACAAGTTCAATCGCAGCTTTTAAAGCTCAGCTAAAAACTTTTCTTTTTCCTAAAGCTTTTAAAACTTGATTTTGTTCTGACTTTATACTGTTAGTTTTACCCTACCCAGTGCCTGTTTACCCTACCCTGTGCCTGTTTGCATTCTCTTCCCCTCCTTATTGTTTTATTATGATTTTATTAGAATGTAAGCCTATGCGGCAGGGTCTTGCTATTTACTGTTTTACTCTGTACAGCACCATGTACATTGATGGTGCTATATAAATAAATAAATAATAAAATAATAATAATAATCTACACTACTGCTTTAAAACACTTTATAACAGTTTTGACAACTGCATATGGAGTGTGTCCTGGGCCCCAACAGTTGTCAAAACTGTTATAAAGTGCTTTAAAGCAGCAGTGTAGATCCTGCCAGAGACAGTGTGCAAGCAAGGAAGGAAGTTACTCTGGGCTACAATCTATGCCTCTTCCTGAGGCCCTAAGTGGGCACATTTGGCAATTTGAGATATTACCATGGGCACTGCAACAAAATGGCTGCCATGGGAATCGTGGCTAGGAAAAAAACAGCCCAAATGTCTGAGCACAAGGCAGAGGTGAGGTCTGAGACCCAACACACTAAACAGCTCCTTTGAACCCACAGTTTTTAGTGTCAACAGACACCTACTTCACAGAAAGCAAATTCTTTTTCTCTCCCCCACCATCCCACCTCTGCTGCCAGCTAACTCATTTTCCAATCAATCTCTCTCTCTCTCTCTCTCTCTCTCTCTCTCCCTCTCCTTAGTTAGACCTAAGGTTTATCCCGGGATCATCCTGGGGTCGTCCCTGCCTGCTCCCAGGATCCCCTGTGTGTCATTTACATGAACAGGGATGACCCTGGGATGATCCTGGGATAAACCTTAGGTCCAGCTAAGCCCCTTCCCCCCCCCGCTCGCTCCTTTCCATGTAGAGATCACAGGAAACAGGCCACCAACAAGGGTTGGGCTCCTGCCAAGGGTGCAAAGCCCAGCAGTGGAAATATTGATAACAGCCCCCTGGACTTGCTCTTCTTCTTCTTCTTCTTCACCATTGCCACCTGCTTGTTCACCCTCTTCTCACTCTGGTCCGAGCAATGATGGTGTTGTGAAGGAGGAGAAGCCGTAGATGCCACTGCTTATTCGCTCATTGGCTCTCTGCCAGGCAAGCAAGCAGGTGGTAGCAATGGTGAGGAAGAGGAGGAGGAGGAGCAGCAGGAGGAGCTGGTGACAACACTGGCAAGAAGGTAGACTCCTTGACAGAGAGGAGCCCATTGATGATGTCTTGCTCAAGGGCAAACCCAAACCTGGAACCAGCAAAGGGAGACAATCAGGGCCGGTGCCAGACTATTTTGCGCCCTAGGCAAGGTGAGCTACTTTCACCCCACCTCCCAAAATGCCAACTTTGATTTTTAAGAACATATGTTTCCTGGAAAAAGTAAGAAGCACAAAACTTGAAACTGCTAAATTTATTTTAAAGTGCAAGAAATACATCATGCCAATTATAGCAAACAAATTGGAAAGGAACGTCTATGGGTCTACAATGCATTATTTAATAGGAATATCACCTCCAAATCATCCCCCCCAATGCACACATGCGCGCACACACACACTCAGCATCAGTCACTCCAAACAAACACATGCATGAACACATGCATTCACTCAAGACTGCATGCACCCCATTCACCCATACGCTCTCTCCCTCTCTCTCTCTCTTCCGGGTGCATTCCAGAAGTCCAAATGTGGAGCCGTCCCACCCCCACCCCAGCGTCCCTGGCTTCGCTTCGGCTGGGCGGGCGCGGGGCACCATCTCGCCCGCCCAGGCCCAGCTGAATCCTCAGGCCGGACTGGCTCACAGCCAACGCACATGAATGCTGCGCTGTGCCCAGCGCCCCTCTTAGCTTGGCGCTCTAGGCGGCCGCCTGAGTGGCCTCTATGGTAGCACCGGCCCTGGAGACAATATATTGGATATGGGGATATTATAAATGTTCTGCTATGGTGTACATCAAAGCAGTATTCAGAGGACCAGGTAGTGGGTACTTATTTGTAGAAGTAGTAGGGGTCCCCTATAGATCAGCCTTCCCCAAGCCGGTGCCTTTTAGATGTGTTGGAGTACAGTCCCCATCACCCCAAACCAGCACGGTCAATGAATGTGCTGGCTGGGTGATGTGAGTTGTAGTTCCACATATCTGGAAGTTAGTTCCACATATCTGTAGTTCCACATATCTTTAAGCAGGCTGGGGATGTGTGATTCCACTAATAGAATGAGACAAAGGCCCTGCAACAGCCCTAGTCTGGCCTCCGAGACGGGGGGGGGAATAGTTACATGGAAGTTAGATTTCTGCCTCTTGCACATATCAATTGCACAAAACACTGTTTACTAAAAACTTGAAACAGTGAAATATTACCAGTACCTTTATAACTCTGAAGCGTCTGAGCCTATAATTCTAATTACAGTAGTCTAATTAATGTCTTTATGGCTTCATTAAATCTTTAGGATATTTATATTATCCGCAGAAATAATCTCCATCCATTAAGAGTGCATAAATCCTCAGGCATATCTTTAAAAATGCTATATGCTTATTTCATTGCAAAATACATAGGAAATATAAAGAAATCCATTAATGGAATAATATTCACTTTCTGTAAAATTTATTTGGCCTGTAATACATGGCCACAAAGGTCTGATTGCTTGCGGAGAAATGCAGAAGACAGTGTGGGAAGATAATTAGCTGAACGCTCAAATAATCAAAAATTATATTGCCAATATTCTTTCCATTCTCTCTGCAGAGTCACCCTCACCTCGAAATGAAGCCCCAGTAGAAGCAAATGATAGACAATTGCAGGCAGGATCAGGGGGAAAAATGGGACTAAGGAAATGCCACGGGACATTTTTATTTCAGGCGTACCTTCCCTGTAGACCCTTCACCATGAAGGCCATAGAGAGCACATCCAGTTGACTCTGTTTTCAGGGGTGGTGCGCTCTGTGCCAGTCCTTCCATATCCTGTAATTATTAGTACAAGTAATAGCAAGTGGGCCCTGCAACAAAGTGTTGCAGCATAGTGTGCTCCTCTTCAGGGTTTTAGCCAGCCATGCCCTCTCCTAGGATACTCCATTGCTTGGAGAAGGTCAGATCAAAGGCCTATCTACTCCAGCATTTTGCTCACACAGTAACTAATCAGCTGCCTGCGGGAATCCTTTAAGTAGTGCAATTGCATCTTTTTGCTAAAAGTCATTTAAAATTGGCATGAAAAAGTTTGTGACTTCTAAGTTTGCAGACGGAGATGTGCACTAAAATGGTTAGATCCAGAACCTGCCTTTCACGAGAGGAAGGGCTCTGCTCATGCTTCATCCCACGTACCTGCTTCCCTCGGATTATCCCCGTAGTGCTAAGCTTTCGCGGTTGTTGTTGTTTTTGCTACCGGGGAACAGCAACCCTTTGCATATCAGGAAGTGAGTTCGGGGGGGAATGTAAAAAATCAACAGATGACCCAATTCAATTCAAATTTGGTATGCTTAAAGCTCTCCCTAATATCTATTACTGTGCCAATTTTTGTGTCTTTATCTTTAAAGCTTACGCAGATGTAAGCATTTCTTTAAAATCCTGCTCCTGTGCCCCGGCGGCGGCTCGGAAGATATGCTCAAAAAGTAGGGGCTAAATAAGGTGAATCTTTTGGCTTTGAAGCACAATTAAAACAGGATGCATGGGAGTACTTCACAATCAAAGCAGATTATAAGGTGAAAAACTTCTGAGTCCTTTGTATGCAATTCGCAATGATTGCACAGTATAATGCTGGTGTGATAAAGCTCTCAATGAAGGTCCCTCCACTTGATTTGGGGGGATCGCCCCTTCCCCTGCACCACAGCATTTAAAAACCAGTTGGGTGGAAGAAGTACCCACAAAGAGAATCTAATCCCAGTACGTATATTTAATTGTTTATTACATGTCTATACTGCCAAAAGTTTAAACTGTAAAATATAAATAACACAGTAAAACATAATATAAAAAAACAGTATTTACAGAATTTGTTCAGCAAGTTTCCCTTCTAGCATTACTCATACCAAACCTCCAAACCACTTTTAAAAGCAGGGTAGTAAAACAAACTTAGGAAAACGGGTGGTGGGGCGGGGGGGGGACACACACAGAAGAGATGTCAACACTAGCATTTCCGTCGAGGGGGGTTGTGTAGTGGCTTCCCTCCAACCTTCATTCTGATAAAATGAACCCGCCGCCTGCAGCTGTTGCCTGCAGAGTTGCTTGCCCTGAATAGATGGTTTAAAAAAGGGGGTCAGGCAGTTTCAGTGGGGATGCAGAAAATGACTCCCGGCACTGTTTCAACAGCAAGTCAGAAACACCTTGGGGTTGCGAGGGCCGGATGGGTGAGAAGAGACTGGAGACAGGCCTTTTCAGCTAACGGCCTTCACTTCTTAGATTAAGCAGCAGCTTGCCCTAAAAATTATGGGCCCAAATGCCATGGGTTGTGAAAGTGATAGAGCTGATAACACTGGTTAGATCAAAGAGTAATGCAAGTAGAGGCTGTGTAAGCCTCCCTGCCCAGATTCCTATTCAAGCATCATAAATCTTGTCCTGCAGTTACTTTGCTCTTCTTTCCTCCTCCTCCTCCTCCTCCTCCTCCTCCTCCTCCTCCTCCTCCTCCTCCTCCTCCTCTTCTTCTTCTTCTTCTTCTTTTTGGGCCAGTGATGGAGGAGTGTGCAATCATAAGTCCAGGTGGTTATTTAACTGAAATACCAACACACAGGACAGGTTTAGGTATGCATTCTCCACATCTGAAGCCCCGCCCCCTTTTTTGTAAATTGAAACTCACAACTAAGTGCATAATAATTGGGGCACTGCTGGTAAGATGCTTGAAAGGTGCCCAGGTGTCCTTTTTTAGAGAGGAGAGCCCTCTAAAGGCTGCCTGAGGGTTGTCCTCTATTTGAAAGCTTGTCCTGTCCAATTCCACTTTAAAGATAATGAATCCTAAGAACTGTTGCTCACCAACAGTCAACACCTGGTCAGCAGGCTGAACAGGTAGGCCGCACAGGCCACCTGGTTCCTGTCTTCCACACAATGGTGAGATACACTGTATTTCTATTTAAATTATGATTATTTCTATATTTGCATACAAATTAGCATATGGAAGTGTTATGCAAATCACTGCCTCTTTTGTCCTCTTTTTTGGGTGATTTGGTGTATTTCTTCTTCTTTTTTGCAATTTATAAGTGGCCACCCTATACAGAGGACATAACTACATAGCTAGATGTTACCAAAGACACAGGACTATTGGCCAAAATGGTTTTCTCTATTCCTGCTCTGTTTAACCCACTATTAAACTATAGTGTATCAGTTTGGATGTCATGTAGCAACCCCCGATTGGCCAATTGGGGGTAGAATATTCAAAATGGCTGCTGAATGGGCCCGGCATGCATGACGGCAAATTGTGGGTTAATTAACCCTTGGTTTGCTGCCATTATGTGCAAACAGGGTCAATATGTTGAGGATGGAGTCTGCTGCTGTGACATCACCCACACCCTACAGGCAAATGTAGGACGTGCAGAGTTCCAGCTCCATTTCAACATGATCATAACATCATTTGTGAAGACGTCTTGAGTTCAACATTTCAAACATATTTGCAAACACAGCAAAGGTCCTTTTAGCATATTAAATACTATTGTGACACAAGTTTTTATAGTTTCCTTCATCAGATTCATGGAGTGTTATCCTCAGTTGGCAGATACAAACAGGCAGACATATATACATACTTAGATAGACGAGTGATTTCTACACAAGAGGTAATGATTTTTTTTCCATACCCATCTATATCTGCCAACAAAGGATAATATTTTTATCTGATGAAGTGGAGTCTAATCTGTGAGAAAGTATGCCACAATATCAGTGCAATCCTATAGAGAAGTAAGTTCCCTAGAGTTCAATGGGGCTTACTCTCAGGTAAATGGGTAAAGGATTGTAATCTAAGAGAGGAATCCTATGGTCCCTAGGCCCCCATCTCAGGAACTCCCTCCGAGGTCGGAGACAGCACTTCAACCTCAGGTGGGAGTCAGAGATCCAACCCCAGACCACTTCCCACTCACAGACAGCATGTGAAGAACCCACGCTTCCCTGAGGTTGGAAAAGCGACCTTGGAGGAGGAGGAAAGGAGAGTTCCATTGGGCAAGGAAGGCAGGAGACTGGAGAGGCTAAGATACAAGGCTCTCAGAAAGAGCCTCGTCTAGCCCCTACCCCTCTGAAGCACCCTTGCTAGGCATAGGAAACTCAGAAGCACCCAGTGAGGCTTGTTGTTGAACAATGGGTTATTGCATTGTCTGAATGTGGTGCATTTTCCATAGGATGGCTTATTGTATTGCCTGAATACAGCACATTTTCCGCAGGGTTGCTCATTAACCATGCATTGTTAACCACCAGGAACATCCCAACAACAAGCCATGGGTTCTCAAGGTGGTTTGTTCGAGAAAAATAAACCACACTTCATGGTTAACATGCCACTCTGCAGAAAAAATGCTGTGTTCAGACAGCATGCTAACCCAGGGTGGGTTAGCATGCTGTGTGAACCCAGCCATTTGATCTTTGTTTCCTTGAGCACTGTAACATACTCTTGAACGTATCACCATGAAATAAATTGAATAATTCAAAAACCAAATTCACAAGCGAAATCTTACTTCAGTGTCTCTCTCTCTATGTGTGTCTGTGTAGCCTTATACCCTGTTGCTCACCAACAGATTCACTGGCATTCAGTGTCTTCCTGTGTCTTTATGTGTGAATATAAATGAGACTCACACATGCAGAACAATCCCGATTCTTCCGTTGGAATCATAAGAGCCTCTGTCTCAGTGGATGGTCACATAGCACTTTCATTATCCCCGGATCATTTACACAGCAGAGCAAAACTCCAGTGTGTCATGTCGATGTGTACTTGGGGAACCCTTAATCTATGGATCGTTGGCAGTGCTGTGCTGTAAAATCTCTGTATGAGCTCTAATGGCATAGCCACTCAAAGTGCACTTATGAACACCTCCTTCTGTGGGTCATTTACAGTGCATCATGTCAAAGTATACTTGGGGAGCCTTTAAATGTGCAGTCCCAAGCAACCCCTTATGTAGTAAGAAGCTCTCATGCAATAGCAATATTAGAGCATGCCTAGTATTCAATATTCTAAAAGTGTTTGGGTTTGTAAATGAAAAAGTAATGTACCACACATGGCATTAGACAGTTTGCACAACTTGGGTGTGTTTTTGTAAGTGGATCTAAGCAGGCAAAAATTTTCCTTAAATATATCATAGGAAGCCAGGACCACTGATTTGGCTCCTCCTCTTCCATGGCACCAAATCATTGCTGAAATCCTGCCATATCATATTTTAAGCAGCATTTAAATATATGACAACATTCCTGTGCTATATAAACATCACTTAGATCCAGATTTAGTCATGCCATGGTAAACTTAAGCCCAATCGATTTCAGTGAGTCTAGTCTATGCTTGACTAAGACTGGATCCAATCCACAATGTGGAAATCTGCCTTCACTGATGGAACATAGACAGTGGACCAAATATCACGAATGTCAAGGCAAGGGGTATTACCATCAGTATTTTTCTTTCTTCATTGGTTAAGGTGAATAGCTTCCAAAGGCTTATGCTGAGTCATCTCCAATGTAAGTCCTACTTGGAGTAGATCCATTGAAATGAATGGGATTTAAGCCACACTAACATTGATTAAAACCCATTTGATACAACCCATTATAACAAAAGAGTTAACATTGTAGTAATATGCCCTAAGTTAAGGGTGCGCAACCTCAGGCCTGGAGACCAAATCCAGCCTTCCGGGGGTCCCAACCTAGCCCTTTGGGGGTCCCAATCCAGAAGGCCAAGCCCCCTTCTAGAGAACTCACCCACTTTCCCCCACTCACGGGTCATTTCATTCAGTCCCCCCCCCATTCTAAAAGGTTGAGAGGCCTCTCCTATGGCTTACATACTGGCAGTAGGTCTTAACTACAATATGTTGGCATCTTTTGTATTTTGGCCACACCCTTTTGCCTTTGGCCACACCCCCTTTGCCTTCAGCGCCACTCAATGCTGGAACGTGGCCTCCAAGAGCTTCTCTGAAACTGAATTCAGCCCTCGGGCTGAAAGAAGAGGTGTCCCCCCCACTGCCCTAAGTGGTAACCAGAGGCATGAAGTGGAATCATTTCACCATACAGGAGTTAATACAGTCCTGCTGCAGGATAGCAGCAATGGTGTCATGTGCATGGCGCTATTCAGTGGGTGCTGATGGCTCTGATTTCAGTGGAGTTGTAAATCCATGCTGGGTTTCAGAACTGTAAAGGATCCTCGCTCTCCTTTATTCCTCATATTGAGGCAGTAGCTAAATCCTGTCGTTTTTTCCTGTATAATATTGCCAGGATTCGATCATTTTTGTCTGTCTCTTCTGCCAAGACTCTTGTTCATGCATTGGTTATTTCTCGGTTGGACTACTGCAACATTCTTCTCACTGGCCTTCCTTCTTCTCACATCAGTTCATTGGTTTCTGTTCACCACTCTGCTGCTAAGATCATCTTCTTGGCTCGCCGCTCTGACCATGTTACTCCACTTCTGAAATCTCTTCATTGGCTTCCAATTCACTTCAGAATCCAATATAAACTTCTCCTGTTGACCGACAAAGCTTTTCACAGTCTAGCTCCTTCCTATCTTTCCTCTCTCATCTCACACTACTGCCCCGCTCGTGCTCTTCGCTCCTCAGATGCCATGTTTCTTACCTGCCCAAGGGTCTCTACTTCCCTTGCTCAGCTTCGTCCATTTTCTTCTGCTGCCCCTTACGCCTGGAACGCTCTTCCAGAACATTTGCGAACTACAAGTTCAATCACAGTTTTTAAAGCTCAGCTAAAAACTTTTCTTTTTTCTAAAGCTTTTAGAACTTGATTTTGATCTTACTTTTATACTGTTAGTTTTACTCTACCCTGTGCCTGTTTGGTGCATTCTCTTCCCCTTCTCATTGTTTTATTATGATTCTACTAGCTGCACCCTGCCACGCGTTGCTGTGGCTCAGTCTGGTTAAATTGAAAAGAAAGAAAAGACAAAGCGGATGTTTCTAATATGTTTAATTTCACAATGCTTGTGGATATACAATATTTTTAGTTGTTCCATTGTCTGTGTAGATATAGAGATTGTCTGGTTTGCCGACTCTAGAACACGCAACATATAATTGTCCATGTGAGAAGCAATCTGTGTCTAGATCTAAACTGCACAATTCTAAAGATTGGCCCTGAGCTTTGTTGATGGTGATTGCAAACGCCAATCGAATTGGGAATTGCAATCTCTTAAATTGAAATGGCATATCTGTTGGAATCATAGGAATGCGATGAATGAGGACATCTTCACCTTTGAAAGGTCCTGTCAAGATTGTTCCTTCTATGATGTTGCTCAGTAATATTTTTACTGCAAGCCGCGTGCCGTTGCAAAGTTTTGGCTGGTTGATATTTTGCAACATGATAATTGGCACGCCGATTTTCAATTGCAGTACATGCGGTGGCATCCCTGGCAGATTGAGTGAATTCAAAAATTCTGTTGGATAATTATCCGCTTCATCTGCTTCCACAACAGTGTCGATGGACTTGTAAGTGACTGCCTCGCTTTGAATGTTAGGTTGAATAATATTGTTAAGTTCGTAGACGTTTTTGTTCTTGGCCGCAAGAATAGCTCGTTCACTCAGCCAATCGTGATTCTTATAATTGGTTTGAATATTTGGAAATACTTTTTCAACCAATTCTTCTTTTGACGTCACTAAATTACAGAAGTTATGAGGTAGTAAAATTCGTCCTGAGGTCAGATCAACCGGCACCTTTCCGTTCCCAATTTCCAGCAATTGACGTAAGAATATCTCAGCTGATCGATCGTTTTGCAGCTGGACACGCTGGATGTTTTTACGGTGAGGAGGTTAGTGGAAACTCCTGGCAGTTACCTTTGTTCAGAACGTGTAACTGTCACAGGTGTGACATCTATATTCACTCAGCCAATTGTGAGAGAACATGCAAATAGGAGAGGAGGCAGAGGCAGTGGATTGGCCTACTGGTTGGCGATGTCACAATGACCTATAAGAGCAAATAGGAGAGAACATGCAAATAGGAGAGGAGGCAGAGGCAGTGGATTGGCCTACTGGTTGGCGATGTCACAATGATCAGCAGGACTGGTTTTGAGGAGGCCTATTTCTTCGATTTTAAGACAAACTTTTGTCCCCATATAGAACATAGTTACATAACAACGCTCGCGTATTCGAATGCAACGTTGTGTCAAAATTTCAAAGCAATCGGTGAAGAACTTTCGGAGATATAACGTCTGTTTCGAACAGACATTTACATTTTTATTTATATAGATTAGAATGTAAGCCTATGCAGCAGGGTTTTGCTATTTTACTGTTTTACTCTGTACAGCACCATGTACACTGATGGTGCTATATAAATAAATAAATAAATAAATAAATAAATAAATAAATAATAAACCTACTTTTGGGATACAGTTCAACACCTTGGCCAGCTCCTTTAGAGTTCTGGCTAATTTTGACTGAAACCTGAAATGCATTCACACAGCCCCACTGAAATCAGAGCCTCCAGCCTCCACTGGTGCTATTCCTTTACCACAGGTAGTATACTGTCATTCCATTCATCACAGTAAAGATAACTATGGCTAATTATGTCACTTGATCACATATGCACTCTTTGGGAGCATCATCAGAAAGGCGAAATTGCAGTTTCCTACTGTCGCTTCTCCGGCCCTGCTCGTGTCTCATGATACTTCCTCTTTCTATTGGGAGAAGAAACAGGAAGTAAACAAACACCATGTGACCCATTCAGGGGCCATTCTTATCGCGCTGCTTTTCCTGCACACAGCAGGAAACCGTGGCACATTCCAGGTGTTTTGTGTGTGTTTTTAGAAGTTTGATTAAAAGGGATCCATTTTGTGATGGAAAACAGGCAAGAAAGAGCAGAAGGTGTGCAGGAAATGGATGATGTCATCTAAAAGATGCGTGAATTTCTGTAAGTGGGCAATAGAGAGCGTGCGCTAAAACACTCATCTGATGACACTCTAGGAGCACTATACAACAGTGGTAATACCTACAGCCCTGTAAAAATCACGGATAGTATATACAAGACAAAGAATACAAACTGGCCTAACTGAAGAGGAGGAGGGGTGAGTAAGGATCCATTCATGTGGGCCATTGTCAGTTCTGCAATATACACCATCAATACGCTGAAGTTCCTGTAAATGTTAAAATGCTTCACCCTCCGCTTCTAAAATACTGCTTACAAAATATTTTAGTCTCCTGAGATTTCAGAGCTAAGAGTCATTGATCATCTTCATAAGTGCACCGAAGGTATGCTTTGTTGCAAATAATTAAGAAATCAATGAGTTAAAATTGAGAATGAGAATATTGGCGCAGATAAATAGCAGCCAAATCAATGATTTTAATGGCCCCAAATTCTCTCTGTGTTACATATCGCAAGCACAGATGCCTCTTGAAAACCAGATGGTTAGATGGCAAAAATAAGACTTTTTTTAAAAAAAATGCTACCAACTCTATCTGTATCAAAGAAACTCCACTTACCATGACTACTTTAAGCTATAATGTCTACCTCAGCTATTTAAACAGATCAAATGTACAAGTGTGAGTTCTGTGTTTTTCCTATAACTTTAGTGAACATGTGCCATGTTTCATATTTGGAATACAACATTGTCTTAAAATAAGAAATTGAAAAGTAAAAATGAATATTCCAGGTCACTTTGGGAAGCCAAGAGTTTGAGCTGATAACAAACACCCCATCTTCACCTCTTAAGTACTGTTTTACTTTACTTTTTTCATTATGAATATACCACGCATGTAAAGCGATGGCAGGTTAAGGCAGATTAAGCTCAATTGATCACTGTAGTTGGACCCAGACTAAGTTAGTTGCACTTAGTTCACTGAAAACAATGGGACGAGTTAGTCATGACTAACTTTTTACATTGAATTCAATGGAATCCTAGTCCGGATTCAATACAGTGGGATTTACTTCTCAGTAAGTGTGCATAGGATTGCCCTGCACGTTCCTATCTCATTCCAATAGACAGTGTACATGGGAGAGTGTACAGTCCAGTATAGAGAAATCATTCCTCTGCCACAAACTCATTGTCTGACCTTGGCCAAGTCACTATCTCTCCACCTCAATTCTTCACCTGTGAAACAGGAATAATAACAGCCTACATTACAAGCTTGTTGGGAAGGCATCAAAAGGATCATAAAGCATGCTGTTGTACAAATGATTTTTAAAAATAGCATGTACAAAAAATGCTAGGGTTACAAGGCAACAGTTCACCCACTTCAGTGAGTAAATGCAGATTTCACACCATGTATTCTTTCACCATGGTCATTCTTATTCAGTCAATTTGTGTCTGTGGCTCCCTATTTATTTGACCACTTAAAGTCCAGAAGTTGAATCTTCCTCGATTTTACATTTCCCTCTGTGTGGAAATGCATGGAGCATATGCAAATCAACTGAAGCCTGGCTAATCAGCCAGAGGCTTGGGCTGAAATTATTATTATTATTATTATTATTATTATTATTATTATTATTATTATTATTATTATTATTATTAGATAACGGCTGCCAAAGCCCAAACGAAAGGGCCATATTCCAAAAAGCCAGCGTGAGTTTGGAGCATCCTGGCTCCTTGTTGCACTACTCTTTATATACCCGCAAAGATTTTTAATTATATGCCACTGGGAAATCAAAAGAACCAGGCGACCTCAAGATAAACAGAGGGGGAAAGGCTCCACCTTAACAAACACCACCTTAACGGAGACCATCCATCGCCTGCCTGCCGTTCCAATATATTCTATGGTGTGAGCAGCTGATCTCTCTCCTGTCATTAGCAGTCAGACCATGACACCTCAAATCTGCAACCAGTCTGCCTAAGCCAGCCTGGCCACCCATAGATTCGGGAAAAACAAGCACAGATGCAGCCCTTGCGTTCCTTTCCCCCAGTGCAGGAAGAAAGTGAGGGGGCACATGCATGCAGTGGAAGTGAAGGGGCATGGGTTTGTGTGTGAAGCAGTTCCACCCGCTCTTGCCTGATCAGCTGTGGGGATGGGAAGAAGGAGAACTGGAAGGAGGGAGGTGGGGAGAATTGCCAAGTCTATTTGAATATCAGGCCCAGCCACACTCAGAGCTCGGCTGACAACTTCATTACCTCCACATATAAAAATGACTGCAGGGTAATGCAAATGGCTTTTGCGTCACACTCTCCTGCATTCTGCATGCAGACTGCAGTAGAGGAGGAGGAGGAGGCGGCCCTGAGACAGAGCCCAGAGGCAGACAAGCTTTTGTCCGATTTAATAAGATCTCTCTTCAAGGCATAATCCTCCCCTCCCACTCGCCTTGCTTTATGGAGTCTAGTGACCCCGTTTTTCAGACAGTGTGTGTGTGTGTGTGTGTGTGTGTGTGTGTGTGTGTGTGTGTGAGAGAGAGAGAGAGAGAGAGAGAGAGAGAGAAAGAGAGAGAGAGAGAGAGAGAGCACTTGGGGAGGGGGGGTCTGTCTCTGGCTTGACCTCCCTGTCAATCATAGATGAAAGAAAGGTGGCGAGAAGCAAAGGAAATTGCCTATCTATTTTTTTAAATAAATAAAAAATCTAATGAGTGTTAAGCAAATTTTCTACAAACCTGACAAGGTGATCTGATTAATATTATAGAAATGTCAACAGAATATCATTCTGTAGATAGGATTTATCACCTTGAACTGCAGCATAACTGATCGTGGGGGAATAGACAGCGCCCCCCCACACACACACACACAATGCTGATTAAATTAGGCATAAGCATTGACATTATATTTATTAGAGACTAGAAATTTCATGCTATTACTCTTCAGTTAATCAGAGAAAGGAATTTTAAAGAAATATCAGACGCATGGTTTTTCTCTGTCTTGTTAAAAAACAAAAAATCAGATCAGCACTCATGGCCAATAAATAACCCACAGAATGCAGAAAGTACCTATAGTGACCTTGCAAAGGGATATTATGGACATCATATCCTACATGGGGCCACAACTAAATGCTAGGGATAGGTCCTTGATCTGATTCAGCATGGCTCTTCTTATGTTCTTATACGCACTCCCTTTGATGCAACCTGAACAGGATGATTCCGTGTGTGTGTGTGTGTGTGTGTGTGTGTGTGTGTGTGTGTGTTAATACCACAACTCAACAAACATGTTTACATAGGATTTCCACTGTCTTACCACTGCAATCATACAAACTTAAGAAAATAAGAAGAGCCATGCTGGATCAGACCAAGGGTCCATCTAGTCCAGCACTCTGTTCATACAGTGGCCAACCAGCTGTTGCCAAGGAACCCACAAGCAGGACATGGTGCAACAGCACCCTCCCACCCATGTTCTGGTGTATTTAGGTTTACTGCCTCTGATACTACAGGTAGCACATAGCCATCAGGACTAGTAGCCATTGATAGCCTTCTCCTCCAGGAATTTATCCAACCGCCTTTTAAAGCCATCCAAATTGGTGGCCATCACTGTAACTTGTGGTAGCAAATTCCATAGTTTAACTATGTGTTGTGTGAAGAAGTCCTTCCTTTTATCTGTCATGAATTTCCCACCAAGCTGTTTCATGGGATGACTCTAAGTTCTAGTATTATGAGAGGAAGAAAAATGTCTCCCTATCCACATTCTGCACACCATGCATAATTTTGTACACCTCTACCATGTCTCCCCTTTTCATTCCTGACAGGGGTGCAGTTAGCTTTGAGAGGGGCCCAACCCAGGCAAGTTGCTTTCTGGGGTGCTGCCCGCTCCCTCCGACACCACAGAGCCAGCCCCTGCCGCTAACCCAGTCCTCCTTCCTTCCTTCCTTTCTCCTCCCCATACCCCTTTTTAAAGAAAAAAAAGCAACAGCTCCTTCTCCTTCTAGCCTTTCCCACCATTTCAAAAGTAAAGGCATTTTAAAATTACATTTTGAAAAGCAGCTATATGAATGAATCAGATGCTGTCTTTAGGGTGCCCCAGCCAATGAGGGCACAGAAGTGGCAAAAGAAGTGTTCTAATTGGTTCAGATCGCTTGTACTCAAAATGTAAGTAAAAAAATAGACATCTTTGCTTTAATAAATTGCTGCGCCATGGGGCCTATTCCTGCTTTTAAATATTGAGTTTGTTCTGACTCTATACTGTTTAGCTTCACCCTACCCAGTGCCTGTTTACACTTCCCTGTGCCTGTTTGCATTCTCTTTCCCTCCTTATTGTTACTACAACTTTATTAGATTGTAAGCCTATGCGGCAGGGTCTTGCTATTTACTGTGTAATCTGTACAGCACCATGTACATTGATGGTGCTATATAAATAAATAAATAAATAATAATAATAATAATAATAATAATAATAATAATAATAATAATAATACTTATATGCTTTGTCCACGATAACAACTGGAGTTAATAAGAAACCATTCACCACAACTCCAGTTTCCAGTATTATTGGCAAAGTGAACTTGCCAAAGTTGGTAGCCTGGAGGCAAACATACTACCAACCAGGCAAGTAGCAACACTGGGAAATAAGCAAGCCAGGCAGGTAAGTAGGGACAGGAAGATCACCTCAGACTGCAGAGCCACGATATAGTCAGAAGCTTAATGGGACCAGGTGGGGGAAGGCATCGGGTGCTCTGCTCCCTGTTCCACCTGGTAGCTGTCATGCTACGGCAGGGGAGTGAGATCTCCAGCCCACAGGCCTAAACTGGCTTGTATATGTGCCCTATCTAGCCCTCTGGAGACCCTGCCCAAGCCCTGCCCCCATGAGTCTACCAGGGACTTGGGAATGGGATTGGAATCCCCCCATTGATTGGAGATAACAGGAGGATTCACTGCCCCTCCCACTCCCCAAGTCTCCTGGAGTCGGAGATAACAGTGATCAATGATCAGAGATAACAGGGGGAATTCCACTTAGCATGCCACTCACCCACCCATTGGAAGAGCCAAACGCTTTGCTTGCACTGCAACTTCCCACCACTGGAGATGATGTGGTGCAGGTGAAGGGGCAAAGCGGCCCAGCTGAAGAGTGCTCCAGCTATGCTTTGCACTTACCACACTTTCCACATTGGGGGTGACATGGCACAAATGAAGCAGCCTCAGCCAAGGCTGAGCAATAGCTGCCATTTCCTGTTAGGGCTGCATTGCACTTCCCATTCCTCCCCCCTTTGGGGAACATCATTCGCCTTGTGGAGGACTGAGGGCCCAAACTCAGTTCTCCTCCCCTGGCCAAAGAGAGAGTGCTCATGTATCCTCTTTCGCAGAGGACACTGCTGAATTTGGAGCTATACCAGAGGACCAATTGCAGTTAAGGTAAAGGATCATAAGAACAGTTGCCTGTCATCAGTTAGCCTCTGGAGAGCAGGCTGAAGAGGCAGGCACAAAGGCTTCTGCACAATGCTAGGATGAACTGTTTTTCTGTTTAAATTATAATAATTCTTACTAAATTTGCATCTATTAGCATATATAAATGTTATGCCAGTGCTTTCCTTCCTTTTCTCTCTCTCTCTCTTTTGGGTGATGTGACACATTTCTTCTTTCTTTGCCAATTCACAAGTAGACACCCTACTAAGGGAGTTATTGGCCTGATATTTGGTGTGCTGTGATCAATAGGAGCCTGGCTTGCTTCTTCAGTGTAAGCAATTTGTCCTTGAGGAAAAACTGCTACATGGACTCACCTTCCTTGCCTGCCTCCCTGCTATGGAACCTGAACAACACGTCCATTCTCAACGGTGTTGCTTGACTCTGTTGGGCTCAGCCTTAGGGATGGGTGAGCTGAGTGCTCAGCCCAGCTGCCAAGCCAAAGGAGGAGCTAAGCTGAACTTGTTGACTCCGTGTTTGCTAAGGGCGTTACTAGACGAGGCTCTAGCGCGCGTTACCTTCCGCAGTCACGTCGAGGCTTCCAGATGACGTTCACGAGGATCCGCCGTTATCCTGCGGTGAAGCCTCTTTCTCCCGACTTTAAAAAAGTGAGTTTTAGGGCGCCTTTTCCTGCCATCCCGCGGTAATTCGGAGTACGTGTGGGAGGATGTGAGGTCACTGCGGTCCGCACTGGGCAGGAAAAGGCGTGCTAAGGGGGAGTGGTCAGCGGCTTTGGTCAAGCCGCCTCCGCCATTTGCGCGCAGTCCGCCAGCTGGGGCAGCGCGGCGGAGCGGCTTTTTTTTATTATTCCCCCAGTGACAGTTTGCGCAGGAACGGAGGAACGGAAAAGTGGCTAGTGTGCTGCTGGGGTGTGTGGGGGATGGGTGGGGGATGTGCGCCTGTTCTAGTGGTTTTTTTTTTATTTCCCCAGTGACAGTTTGCGCAGGACCGGAGGACCGGAAAAGTGGCTGGTGACTCCTTGCGGTGGGCAGCTACCGTGGCCGCATAATGGCGGTGCTGTACGCTGCCTGTTAGTGTGGGTACCAGGCTGGCAGAGGGCAGAGCTGTTTGTGGGCTGCTGCCATGGCTACGGCCAGATGTGGGTTGGCTCCTTGGGATGGGGCACAGGGCACAGAGGCGGTCATCGCCGCCGACACCTCAGAGGCATGATGGGAGATGTAGGCACAGAGTGGCCATGCAGACGATTGACCTCGGGTCATATGACACCCGCCACGACCCCCATCAGGAAGTGAGCGCATCAATGTTGACCCTCAACAGCACCAGCAGCACTTCAGCTGGCACTGGCACTGCCGCCGCTGCCGCCGCCAGGGCCGGCGGCGGCATCGCTGACGGCTGCGCAAGTTTGCGGTCTTTCGGACGTGCGCAAACCGTGCAGCGAGCGAAAAAAAAAGCCGCGGCAATCAGGCCGGTGTGGCTGCGCAACCGTGCTCGCGGCGGCAGCAGCACAACCGGCGCAAACTTCCGCCACAAATCGAAGGCAGGTGTGGATCATGAGGCGTCACGGCTGAACGGGAAAATCCGCTTTCACCGCTCCTCAACGACGGAACACCCGGTAGGTCTAGCAACGCCCTAAGTCTACTGTCTGCAGTGAGCTAGGTGGAAAGAAACCTTCACCTCAAGATTGTCATTCTCAGGGTTCATTCTCTTTAAACCAGAATTGGAAAGAGCAGTTCTTCAAGCAGAGGACGGTCCACTGGCACTCCTTCAAATGGAGGACTGTCTAGGGTGACCATATGAAAAGGAGCACAGGGCTCCTGTATCTCTAACAGTTGTATTGAAAGGGGAATTTCAGCAGGTGTCATTTGTATATATGGAGAACCTAGTGAAATGTCCTCTTTATCACAAGAGTTAAAGCTGCAGGTGCCCTGCCCTCTTTTAAATCTGGTCACAGTAAAGCTGCAGTATAGCTCCTGCAGCTTTAACTGTTGTGATGAAGAGGAAATTTCACCAGGTGCGACATGCATGCCAATGACACCTGCTGAAATTCCCTTTTCTATGCAACTGTTAATACAGGAACCCAGTCCTCCTTTTCATATGGTCACCCTAGCACTGTCCTCTGTAAAAGAGGGCACATGGGCCACCCTACCTGATACCCATGTGTTCAGCAGAACTGTTGGCAAATACAGCTGTCTGTATGTAGTCTTTCCTTGCTGATGTTCCACTGAACATGCGGACACCGAGAGAAGAGTCGGAGGGTGCGGTCAACTCCTGCCTCCATGTGTATGGTACACACCTGGAAGCCTTACTTCTAGATAGGCTGTATATCAGTTTTTCTCTCCTTGGTACATCTATCAACAAAATATACTAGCAATTCTTTTTTAAAGACCCTGTTCAGATGACACTCTAAGCCTAGGCACGGTGTTTAAGCATTTTGGGCTAAACATTATGGCTTAGTGTGCCATGTGAACCAAGACTTAGCATGTAGTGAGAACTATTCCCAGCTATGGTGGCTACATAACCACTGTTTAAACACACTCACTAAGCTAAAAGGTTAGCAGCTTAACCGTGACTTAGAGTGTCAACTGAACATAGTGTGACCATATGAAAAGGAGGACATGGCTCCTGTATCTTTGACAGTTGTATAGAAAGTGGGGGGGGGGGGTCAGCAGGTGTCATTTGTATGCATGCAGCACCTGGTGAAATTCCCTCTTCATCTGGGTGTTTTTTTGTGAACCGCCCAGAGAGCTTCGGCTATTGGGCGGTATAAAAATGTAATAAATAAAATAATAAAAAAAATAATCACAACAGTTAAAGCTGCAGGAGCCCTATCCTCATAACCAGATACAAAAGAGGGCAGCTGCTCCTGCAGCTTTAACAGTGATGAAGAGGGAATTCCACCAGGTGCTGCATGCATACAAATGACACCTGCTGAAATCCCCCTTTTCATACAACTGTTAAAGGTACAGGAATCCTATCCTCCTTTTCATATGATCACCCTATCTGAATGGGCCCAAAGTCTTTTTGTTTGTTAGATCATAAAAGTTGGGCCAAAATTGGCCTATTGCTTAAAATTGCTAAAAAGCTCTACTTATGTCTACAATTCCACAGTCTTATCAGCTGACATCTATTTAGGAAGTTCCACAGACAGCCAATTCCTCCAAGAACACTCCTTCTCTGTGTATAATGGAGAGAAAATGAAATTGCACAATAGTGTCCCAATAACCTTAAATGCTGCAGAAATGAGTAAGAAGTTTCTGTCTTTTTCTTTTCTTTTTTCTTTTCTTTCTGCAGCTACCAAAACCCTTACTAATGAGTAGATGGTTAGGGAATTTCTTCACTTAGCATTTCTCATTATTAATAAATTTTGCACTGACAACTATTAAGTGAACACTTTGGATTTATGCACCTAACCTAATTACATATGCTGCATGTACGCATTTCATTATTTACTTGACAGATTCATTCCTTGAAATCATACATAATTAAAGAAGGATCAAATATTAACAATTAGATACATGTTAATTCTCCTCAGATCTAGGGAAACAAACACATTTTATTCTTCTTTGCAACAAGGATAGGAAAAGATGCATTGATTCCTCCCCGCTGTTGTTTTGTAAAGCCCAAATCTCACTTTTCAGTTTTATTTTATTTGTAATGAAAATGATATGTACAATTAATTGTCCTCCACCCCCTTTACTGGAAAATATATCAGTATTTTTAATAAGTGTAAGAGGTTAGTAATTTCTTCCTGACATTTTATAAATGAAACAATTTGTTCTGGTGGTTCTTGGCAATTTCCAGTATAAGGTCTGCTCTTGGCCTCACTAAGTCAGTGACAAACTTTTCGTGACCTCAAATAG